>NC_089236.1:33628615-33781937 GCF_963924675.1 Phocoena phocoena | reverse complement strand
TTTCACCTAATTTCATAGGCACAGAGAAAGTTAAGCAAAATGAGAAGGCAGATGAATTTATTTCAAATAAAAGAAAAAAAGCCTGAAAAACAATTAATAAAATAGAAATAAATTATGGACCAGGTAAAGAGTTCAAGACATTAGAAATGAAAATACTAACTGAATCAGGAAAAAGAATGGATGAACACTGAGGGAACAAGAAAATATAAAAAAGAACCAGTAAGAACTAAAGAATACAATAACTGAAATGAAAAGCACACTAGAAGGAATGAACAGCATAACTAAGGTGATAGAGAAGAATGCATAAGTAATACGGAAAATGGAATAATGAGAAACACACAATCAGAACATCAAAAAGGTAAATTTTAAAAAGTGAAACTGTTTAAGGGACCTCTGGGACAGCATCAAGCATACAAAATTCACATTATAGGGGTACTATAGGGAGAAGAGAGAGGAAAGGGGTCAAAAACGTATTTGATGAAATTATGGCTGAAAATTTCCTGAACCTGAAGAAGGTAACAGATATTCAAGTACAGAAGCACAGATGGT
Organism: Phocoena phocoena; assembly: GCF_963924675.1. NCBI lineage: Eukaryota > Metazoa > Chordata > Mammalia > Artiodactyla > Phocoenidae > Phocoena > Phocoena phocoena. The sequence goes on along the minus strand of NC_089236.1, from coordinate 33,781,388 downwards.
TTCAACAAGATGAACCTAAACAGACCAGCATCAAGACATATCATAATTAAAATAGCAAACCTTAAAGATAAAGGTAAAATTCTAAATTAGCAAGAGAAAAACAGAGTCATAACAAGGGAACTCCAATAAGGGTATCAGCTGATTTTTCAGCAGAAACTTTGCAGGCCAGAAGGGTGTGGCATGATATATTTAAAGTGCTGAAAGGGAAAAATCTGAAACCTAGCATAATCTATCCATCAAGATTATCATTAGAATTGAAGGAGAAATCAAGAGTTTCTGTGACGAGAAAAACTAAGAGTTCATTCACACTTAACTGATCTTGTAAGAAATGTTAATGAGTATTCTGTAAGTGGAAAACAAAGGACTACAACAAGAAACAAGAATATACATGAAAGGAAAAATCCCACTAGAAAAGGCACTGTTCTGATATATCAATAGAATTAAGTCAGAATAAATCTGAAGCAGATTCTGATAAGATGGATGATAAGCTCTAGAGTAATTACCAATGAAATAATTCAGAAAATATCATGAAAAAATTTTAATGTTACATATTTACTTAATGCAAAATAAAGCAGTAAATGAGACACAGGGAAACAAAACAGAAACATACAGAAAGACATATACAAAATACAGATATAGAAAATTAAAAAATGGTAGACAAAAATCGAACTGTCAACAGTAACATTAAATGAGTAAATAATCATATCAAAAGGCAGAGATCTTCAGACTGGAATAGAAAACAAGATCCAGACTGGAATAAAAAACAAAATGCTATTTACAAAGGTACTTTAGGGAATTCCCTGTCAGTCCAGTGGTTAGGACTCTGTGCTTTCACTGCCGAGGACGCGGGTTCAATCCCTGGTTGGAGAACTAAGATCCCACAAGCCACGTGGCACAGCCAAAAAAAAAAAAAAAATAAGGTACTTTAGATTCATCTCATAATGATAAAGGGATCAATACAAGCAAATAATATTATACTCATTAACATATATGCACCCAATACAGGAGCAAATAATAGCAGACATAAAGGAGGAAATTGACACAACACAATAATAGTAGGGGACTCTAACACCCCACTTATATCAATGGACAGATCATCCAGACAGAAAATCAGTAAGGAAACAGTAGTCAAATGAGATATTAGACCAGTTGGACTACATAGGGCATTCTATCCAAAAACAGCAGAATACTCATTTTTTCAAGTGCACATGGAACATTCTCCAGGATAGATTGCGAGTAGGCCACAAGCAAGTCTCAATAAACTTAAGATGAAAATCATATCAAACATATTTTCTGACTACAATTAAGAAAACAATACCCTTTACAATTTCATCAGAAAAAAGTTTCTAGGAACAAATTTAACCAAGGAGGTGAATGACCTGCATAAGACATTGATGAAAGAACGTGAGGTAAACACAAGTGAATAGGAAAATATTCAGTACTCATGGGTAGAAGAATTAGCATTGAAAAAAATGTCCGTATTACCCAAAGCAATCTACAGATTCAATGCAATCCCTGTCAAAATTCCAATGACATTTTTCACAAAAATGGAATAGACAATCCTAAAATGTGTATGGAACCACAAAAGATCCCAAATAGCCAAAGCAATCTTGAGAAAGAAGAACAAAACTGGAGGCAACATGCTCCCAGTTTTCAAGCTATATTACAAAGCTACAACAATCAAAATAGTATGGTACTGTCATAAAAACAGACACATGGATTAATGGAACAGGATAGATGGCCCAGAAATAAACCCAACACACATATGGCCAATTAATTTATGACAAAGGAGACAAGAATATACAATGGAGAAAGGACAGTTTCTTCAATAAGTGATGTTGGAAAAACTGGACAACCACATGCAGAAGAATGAAACTGGACCACTATCTTACACTATATATAAAATAAACTCAAAATTGACTAAAGACTTGAACTTAAGGGCAGAAACCATAAAACTCCTGAAAGAAAACAGGCAGAAAGCTGCTTGACATCACACTTGGTGATATTTTTTTTGAATCTGACCCCAAAAGACAATGGCAACAAAGGCTAAAATAAAAATTAGGACATCAAACGAAAAAGTTTCCACACAGTGAAAGAAACCATCAACAAAATATAAAGACAACCTACTTAATGAGAGAAGATATTTGCAAATCATATATCTGATAAGGGGTTAATATCCAAAATATATGAAGGACTCATACAACTCAATAACAAAAAAAACCATCAATATGATATAAAAATGGACAGAGGATCTGAATAGACATTTTTCCAAAGAAGACATACAGATGGCCAACAGACACATGAAAAGATGCTCAACATCACTAATCATCAGGGAAATGCAAATCAAAAGCACAATGAGATATTACCTCCTACATGTCAGAATAGCCATCATCAAAAAGACAACAAATAACAAGTGTTAGTGAGGATGTAGAGAAAAGGGAAGACTAGTTCACTGTTGGTGGGAATGTAAATTGGTACAGTCACTATAGAAAGCATTATGAAGTTTCCTAAAAAAACTAAAAATAGAACTACCATATGATCCAGGAATTCCACTTCCAGGTATATATCTGAAGAAATCAAAAACACTAGCTTGAAAAGTTACATGCACACCAATGTTCATAGCAGCATTATTTACAATAGCCAAGGTACAGAAGGAACCTAAGTGTCCATCAACAGATGAATGGATAAAAACGATGTGGCGTGCATATATATATATGAATACTACTAGCCAACAAAAAGAATGAAATCTTGCCATTTGGGACAACATGGATGGATCTTGATAATTTTATGTTGAGTGAAATAAGTCAGAAAGAGAAAGACAAGTATTGTAAGATTGTACTCATATATGGAATTTTAAAAATAAAACAAATGAACAAAAGTAAAATAAAATTTATAGATACAGAGAACAGATTGGTGGTTGTCAGATGGGGGGCGTAGGATCAAGAGGTATAAATTTACAGTTTTAAAATAGTAAGTCATGGGATGTAATATACAGCATGGTCACTATAATCCATAATATTGTATTACAAATATGAAAGTTTCTCTCATCACAAGAGAAAAAAATCCCATAATGTTTTATGATAACAGATGATAAGTAGACTTACTATGTCACCATTTTGCAATGTATACAAATTTGAATCGTTGTTGTATACTCGAAACTAATGGAATGTTGTATGTTAATTATACATCAATAAACAAAACTTTAAAACAAAAATTTTTAAAAGATGGTCAGAATGAGAAGAATAAATAAACTGAAATCTGTTGTTTGCTTTGCAGTGCCAGTACTGTGCAGGGAGCTTTCATTTACATTATTTTTTTAAAAAGAATCTTCACAACATAATGAAATAAATTATTATTTCCATTTTTTAGAGAGGAGAAAACTATAGCTCAAGAAAGTTAAGGAATTCACTCATTGTCACAGACTTAGTGGATAGAAGAATATAGATTCCTATGATTCCAAAGTTCTTCCCTCCAAAATGTAAAACTTCTGGAATGACTACTGGCCACACTTTTCAGTTGCTCTTATCAAATCATTAGCAATCCTTTCCAAAGGGGGCTGCTGGTGCTAATGTCTAAGCCAGCACCCAGGAAAGAAAATGGGCTTCTATTATGCTTGAGTCTGTGAGGGTCCCCTCTTTTAGATCATCTACTGCACTCCATTTAGGACCCTCCATATTTTGATCCACATTATGCCTATTAAAATAAAGGAACAAAATAACAACATTATCTGTATATGGCAGGTCTTCAAAATTTTATTACATCTAAGTTGTGCATAAAATATATAAGAGATTCTATATAATCTATTTTCTGATAGTAATACCAAGGGAAGTTTATAATAAAGCATCATACCCAAGAATTCCAAAGAATTAAGATTTTGGTTTTAAACAATCTTCCCTTCCTTAATAACTCTGTTGATTTAATAAGCTATGATATTTAGTTATTCTAAATTATTAAAATGTACCATATTTTCAGCCTATATAACCTACATTCAGAACCATCCAGTGGCTTCCCACCTCATTTGGAATAAAAGAAAAAGTTCTTGAAATGGACAACATGGTGTTACACAACCACCTTCCTTGCCTATCTGACCTTACCTCTTCTACTCTCCACCTTCTCACTCGGCTCCAGCCACACCAACCTCTGCTGGTTGTCTCTGCTAGTTGTCAAATAGCTCTTACCTCTCAGTGCTTCCTGGTTCACAGCCCAGGATGTTCGTCCCCCAGAGAGCTGAATGGTGAGATTCCTCACCTCCTTCAGGTCTTGAATCAAATGTCATCTTCTCAATAAAGCCTTTTTTGACTACCCTGTGTAAAACTACTGTACCTGAAGCTCCCTATCACCCTCATCTGCTTTATATTTTCCTCAGAAATTACCATAATTTACATTCTATATGTTTTATTTATTTTGGTTATCATATGTTTCCTACCCACTAGCATATTAATTCTATGAAGGAAAGGAGCACTTTTATTCACTGCTACACCCAGAACTTAGGATGAATCCTCATTGACTGAATGAATGAATAAATAAATGAGGTAACAGTAGTATTTATGCAGTAATTATTCTTTAAATAAAACTAATATAGCTCTATTACATAAAGATAGTATAACACATTGTATGTATTTACTGCCTCTGTATAGACATCTCTCCTAGCATCATGTAAAGATCTCTTTAAAAATGTTTTGAAAACACTGAAATAGCTATTAAAATATAGCAATTACTCTGAAATTTAAGAGAAACAGTACAATTTATGTATTTTCTACAAGCATAAACAACATGATTACAGAGAAATATGGCAGCCTTCTTTCTGTTAAAAACATCAGTAGGGCTTCCCTGGTGATGCAGTGGTTGAGAATCCGGGAAGATCCCACATCCCGCAGAGTGGCTGGGCCATGAGCCATGGCCACTGAGCCTGCGCGTCCGGAGCCTGTGCTCCACAACGGGAGAAGCCACAGCAGTGAGAGGCCCACGTACCGAAAAAAAAAAAATCACTAAAAGATAGACGTATTATATTAGGTAATGCATATTTAAGCCTTAAGATCATACTCTTTCCAAATAATGAAAACGAAGTCTTCTTACTCCCTCATTCACAAAATGTGTCCTCAGAAATATTTCCACCAATACTATCAACTGTATTTACAAATCCCTCTATGTAGAGCCCTGTGCCTCCTACTAGACATGTATGTGAAGCAAGTGAACAAGAAAGCCATGCCCTGCAAGTGCTTCTGATTATAGTTGGACAGAAGAGGAGAGGAGGAATTGATATTTACCTGCTGCCCCCTTGGAATCAGCAGAAATACAGCCAACACTCTTGCAGATGAATGATACACAAGAGGATCTGAAAGATTTTAGTTGAAAAAGCTCCTTGAATAATTGAGAAGGGATTGCAACCAGATGAAACACATCCATATTAGTTATAACTTGTTCTCAGTTGTTAACTATTTCTTCTAGTGCCTCTGAAGGATTAACAAGGTTATCAAGACAGAGTGTCATAACTGGTAAGGGTTTTAACCCTTACTGCAACTTGCCTGGCAGCAACCATGAAACTTTAATAGTATCTAAATTGTTTAGTGCTGGAACATGTCACTGATTTACATCTGAGTATGCTATCTGATCCTTTTTATTCCCCATGACTAAAGAACTTGACAATGTTTTTTATTGGTGTCACTGCAGCGATAATATTTGATGTTGCAGTATTCTGAAGGTTATTTTACATAATTTTGAGCTCTCTACTTTTAAATCTCTCACTTAGTCATACTTTTAGATCTTCATCTGAAATTCTCACCTTCTCAGGTTCCTTTCCTAGTCAATCCAGTTATAGAAAGCAAATACCTAAAACACTGTGCAATAAAGCCAAGGCAGACATACTGGATTTAAGTTACATCTGCTTCTAAAAGAAAATACCAGAAGCACAATTTAGAATCAGCACACATTCCTTTTGTTCATGAATTTAGATGAGCATTTTTTTCTTAAACTTGCAAATTTTTAGCTAGATCATGCCAATAAATTAAACTTATTATTTCAGGTTGCCTCTTAAAATGTGAATGATTTAAGAAAAATATCATGAAATGTCTAAGAAAAATATCCCTTCATGACTCAGAATGAAAACAAAAGTTTGTCTCTTTTGACCTATTCTAGACATCCTGTACCTAGCATACCACAGTTCTAGGACATTATAAGATAAAACTAAGGCTGTGGGGAGATAAAAGCCAGCCATTGTTGCTTACCACCACCTGTCAGGGAAAGTTATGCTGGTGGTGTATATCCACCCTCCCCAGATTAATGACACTTGTAGAGATAAATGCAACATGAGCTACAAAGGTAATAGATGTTGCATCTTGATAAGGTTTTAATGGATATGGACATTTCAAGGAAGCTATAATAGGTGACAGCTTAAACTCAGTGTCTGAGAAAGCCTTTAATTAAGATTTATAAGGTCAGCTACTGGAAGCAAATATAAGATGATGGTTAGACATGGTAAAAAAAAAAATAATATGACTGATGGTCCCAGTGGTTCACAACTAACCCTCATTCTAACCTTGTTGATTAATAAAAATCCCAAATCTGAAGAGTTTTGTATCTCTGTGCCACAGGAGATGGGGAACAACTCTGGAATTTCTCAGCCTGGAACTAGAAATTTCAAAAGGGTCAGCTCCTAGCCTGGGTGATGAATACCAATATTAAAAGTGTCCCACGGGCTTTTGATGATCAGAAACCATTATTCCCAGCAGCAGCCATACCCAACATAGTTCAGTCTCATTCCCTACAATATCAAACAGGCCTCCAACACTGTTCCTCAAAAGCAGGGTCAAAAATGCCTGTGCAATCATTAGCAGAAATAAAACTCTTATAGATCCAAGTTAGAATCAATGTTGTTGACCTTGTTGAGAGGTAGTCCAAAATAAGTGACCACAACCTAGCTCAAAGAGCATTTACAGTGCACTGGCAGCAACATTTGCCTATAAAGGGGTCCACATACTTCTACAGCTGGGAGGCCATAAGGGAAAACACTACATGTACACTTTTGATAGGATCATTGTTGAACAGGCAGCTTTTATTTCAGCTGGAAAGAGGTCAATATCAAAGGAGCATAGTAACTGTAAGAACCAAGAAACAGAAAAATACCGAAAAAAAGAATCACTGCACCAATTCCTACTATGTACTATTAACCTGGTCTAAAAGTTTCTCTGTATATCTTAGAGTCATAGAATCTCAGATTTGGAAGAATACTAACAAGTATCTAGTTCAAAGACATTTTGAATTTAAATGATTCTATAGACCAAAATTGAGCAAACTATCAAATCATTTGTCATTTGTCAAGACATGGCTTCTTTTTTCAAATAAAATGAGGGCTGGGAAGACAGTACAGCAGCATGAGACGCATAATAAGACATAAAATATTAAATTATTATTTTTTATTTCATTGCAAAAAAGTTAAAAGAGTTAGATATCTGAATTATAGTGCCTAACTTGGGCAAAAGTTAGAATTAGTATGTCTAAAGATTTCCATGCAGTTACTCAATATATTTTCATATGTAAAAGTAAGATATATTTTTATTATAAAAATAAGCTAACAATGAAATAAAATATTTAGAAAATGCTATTTATTCATCTGTTTTAACTCAACAAACACAAATTGAACACATTCCCTACTTTGTAGTGCCATCCACAATCTTCTGTCATAGCAGAAGAGTTTTTAGTTATTTACCTATAGACTAATTCCTCTATTAGTCTATATGCTTGCCAAATTCGGAGATTGTTCCTTAGCTACTTTTATATTCCAGAGCATAAAGTATTGCCTGTAACATGGCAGGCACTGTGAATGAAGAACACCTTTTGAATGAAGAAGAGGTAAGTGAAAAAATGGATGTATGCCAAGAACTGACCAGGCCTCCAGCAAAGCAAGATGAGTGACGCTGGGCATACTCTAACATAGCTTCAGTTTATTCAGTGTCTTAGTCTGTTTAGGCTACTATAACAAGTACCACAGATCAAGTGGCTTAAGCAAGCATTGATTTCTCACAGTTCTGGGAGTTGAGAAGGCCAAGATCAAGGTGCTGACAGATTAGATGACTGGTGAGGGCCCTCCTCCTGGTTTGCAGATGGCCATCTTCTTGCTGTGTTTTCACATGGCAGAAAGCACAAGAGAGCAAGCTCTCTGGTCTCTTTTTATAAGGGCAATAACCCCATCGTGAGGGCTGCACCCTCATGACTCAGTCTAAACCTAATTACCTCTTAAAGGCCCCACTTCCTCATACCATCAGTTTGGGGGTTAGGGCTTTAACATATGAATTTGAGGGAACACAATATTCAAGTCACAATAGTTGGGGAGACATACATGTAAAAGGAAATTATGGTTATATAGAAAGAAAACTATTTTAATAGTAATACTAAAAAATATGTAATAGAGCATCAAGATCAGCAAACAATTAGGTCCAGTCAAAGAAACATATGAAATTTCATACATTCTTTTTCATTCATTCAACATACTTATCAGCTATCAATATATACGGCATTCTTTAAGATGCTAGAAATGCCCAGCTGAACAAGCAACACTAGTCCCTGCCCTTGCAGAGAAATGAATTGAGATAGTGTTGTAAAGAGCTATGTGTACATACTTGATCTCTCTCTCTCTTTATCTCTATCTCTCTGTCTCTCTCCATTCTGTCCTTTAAAGATGGGAGGAAGATGTGAGAAAGAGACTTAAATTCAAATTGTTTGTGACAAAGTCTTAAACTTGGGGGAAACTTTAGAGATACTAATTTTTGCTCTGTGTCTAAGCCAAGATTTTCAAACTGCATTAGGAGTAATAAAAATATCTTTATTTCCATTGGATTATCTCCTACACTTTATGCCTCAATTGGTTCTAAGCTCTAGACTTAAGTTTCTCAGGTGTTAGTTGCGAATGTAGAGAGAAGTGGCAATATTTAGATTATTTTTTCCAAGGTAGCCCTTACTGATGAACTCAGGACAGAAAAGATGTGACCTTAATTTTTCGCTCCAGAATCTTGGTAGCTAATGATACCATGGTAAGATGGAGGAAGACTGGGGAGTGGGATAAGAAGATGATGGTCCTATAGGCAAAAATAAGGAATGAAAAAAGAAGCAGATTTATGGAAAAGAAGCAATTTTACTTTCAGACATGTGAAGAATGAAGTAATATAGGATTTCCATGTGGAATGTTCCAGTGGAATGTTCTAGTACACTCAGGACAAAAATAGGTTCCCTGAAGCCAATACTACCAACTTGAAAATTTTCTGCTTATAAGCTATATCTGAAACCATGAGGGCAGATAAGATTGTTCAGGGGGAATATATGACGTGAGAAATGAAAGTCAAACTTAGGAGAGATCAGCTCTAAAGAATGAATAGAGAAAAAGAAAAAAATGAAATTGAAGAGTTTCATTCAGAGAGGAATGGAAAGAGTCATTGAAGAAATGTCAAGGGAGGAGAAACTTTTAGGAACAAAGGCTTGGTTGCATCATTGAATACTGTGAGAGGCCACATTAATACGAGAACCTAAGGCATTCTGCAGACTTTTCAATTAAGGGGCCACTGGTGACAAATCAGGTAGAGAAGAGAGCTGAAGACAGAGAGAATGTTGTTAAAGAAATAGTTGAAAAAGTTTAGACTCAGAAAGAGAAAATAAGGTTTAGACAGGAGTTAAAGTGTTCTTTTCAAGAATAACACTAAAATATCAAATATTTCTTAAAACACATTATAAATATAATTGTGTTAGTGAAAATTAGGGTATTTTTTAATTTTTAAATAATTACTAGTATTTTAAGTTAAGGAGAGTCAGGACCCTCTAAAGCAGGTCAGGACTTTCCGTTTATAATTACTGAGGGCAGAGCCCCATGAAGGGAGATTTGTTCATTTCCAAGTAAATATTTTTTCTTTCTAAAATATTTCACTTATTTATTTGTATTATTTCTTCCAGTTTTATTGAGATATAATTGACATACAGCACTGTATAAGTTTAAGGTGTATAGCATAATGATTTGACTTACAGATATCATGAAATGATTATCACAATAAATTTAGTGAACATCCATCATCTCATATAGATACAAAATTTTAAAGACAGAAAAAAATTTTTTTCTTGTGATGAGAACTCAGGATTTACTCTCTTAAAAACTTTCATATGTAATATAGAGCAGTGTTGATTATATTTATCATGTTGTACATTACATCCCTAATACTTATTTATAACTAGAAGTTTGTACCTTTTGGCCACCTTCATCCAACTTCTCTGTCCCCCCCTCCCCACTTCTGGTAACCACAAATGTGATCTCATTTGGAAACACTCTCATCACACACACACACACACACACACACACACACACACACACACAAATTCTTCCTCACCCGGTTCTTGCTGAGCATTCTAGAAGTGAAGTTTGATTTAAATTGTCACAAAAGTGAAATGCGCTTTCACTTCTTCAAGTTTGTTTTGAAGGATGTTAATGGGACCTTGGGGAAAGTTTGACTTGTAGCTGCTGGGCCTGTATTTGTCCCATAGATAAAGAATGAATCTCATTTCTTGGGGACTAACACGTCTATGACGTTCTGGAATGTGTCATTATGTTTTAGGCAGTAGCTCTGCATTTTGAAAAGAAAATTAAAATGTCTCATGTAGATATAGAACATTTTTCCCCTTAAAAACACATAAAATGTGGTGCTGAAGCCATCTGTCCCTGCTGGCTTTGCCGATTTTAAATCAGCTCTAACCCATTTAGTCTCCTCGGATGTTAAATTACCAGCTACCACTCTATTTCTCCAACCTTAAAGCTACAGTCATATAATTGATTCCTTTTTCAAACCTGGATTGATATTTAAACTAGTTAAGTCATGTGGGGAATATACTTGCCTTTTAAAAAATGATATAATGTGAATTTGCTAGTTGAATACTTGAAGGCCCTAGGATAAGTTGAACTGCTTACACATAACTCTCCAAAGCATTCTCTGCAGCCCTGTCGGTTCAGGGAGGCTGCTGTGACATCACTCAGGTCTGGCAAATGCATGGCACAACTTATAATGGTTCAGTTATTTCCCAAATTCAGATATGTCTCACACTCACTTGGAGTACTATTTTTAAATATATCTTAATATAGTGGGGCTATTTCAAATAGTCTTGCTCTATACCTACCGGTTAAGAATCTCTAGAATTCTGTATTTTAAAAAAGAATCACTGAAGATACAATGCCACTAACCCAGCAATAGTCTCCACCAAGTCTGGGCTAAGGAGAGAAGGTTCTTGGAAACTTGCAAGGAAAAAAAGCATCCATATAATCTGGGATCTTGAAGGTATTTTAAAAAACATTTGAACTAAAATACAAAGCCGTCATTTAACAGAAAAGAAAACTGAGGCCAAAAGAAGATGAATGACTTCCTCACAGCAGTAAACTTAGTTAATGGCCAAATGGTTCTGACTGGTGAACTGAACTGTCAAATAACTAGTTAGTTGAAATAACAGAGATCACCAGATGGTCTTCTAGTTCTTTTGATTATCTTCCAGGTAATAGAGTTCATTGTGCCATATCTGTCAGGATAATCTGAACAGTGCATGAAATGGTTTGATAAGAGCTCTTCAAGTTACAGGACAAAAATTTCAAAGGGTACAAGGTTATTGACAAATTACTGTTCTTTTCACAACACCTAAAACTGGGTGCTTTTTAAAACTTTTTTGAAGAAACTCCATACCATTTCCCACAGTGGCTGCATTAATTTACATTCCCACGAATGTTCCCTTTCTCCACATCCTCACCAACACTTGTTATTTCTTGTCTTTCTGATGTAACCATTCTAACAGATGTGAGGTGATACCTCATCATGGTTGCCTTTTGCATTTTCCAGATGATTAATGATACTGAGTATCTTTTCATATACCTGTTGATCATTTGTATGTCTTCTTTGGAAAAATGTCTCTTCAGTTTCTCTACCATTTTTTAATCAAATTATTTGGTTTTTTGCTATTGAATTTTATAAGTTCCTTGCATATTGTGGATATTAATCCCTTATCAGATATACAATTTGTAAATATTTATTTCCCTTTCCATAGGTTGCCTTTTTATTTTGTTGGTGTTTTCTTTGCTGTGCAGAAACTTTTAGTTTGATGTAGTCCCACTAGTTTATTTTTGCCTTTGTTGCTTGTGCTTTTGGTCATATTCAAAAAATCATTGCAATGAGCAATGTCAAGTAGTTTTTCCCCATATGTTTTATGGTTTCAGGTTTTATGTTTAATTGTTTAATCCATTTCAAGTTAATATTTTGTGAGTGGTATAAAGTAGGTTATCCAGTTTTCCTTCGACACCATTTATTGAAGAGACTATTCTTTCCCCCTTGCATATTATTGACTGCCTTGTCAAATATTAGCTTATCATACATATGGTATTTATTTCTGGGCTCTTTATTATGGTTCATTGGTCTATGGGTCCATTTTTATGCCAGTACGTTACTGTTTTGATTACTATAGCTTTTTAATAAGGTTTGAAATCAGGAAGTGTGATGCCTCTGGCTTTGTTCTTTCTCAGGATTGCTTTGGCTTTTGGGATTCCTCACAAATTTTAGGACTGCCTTTTCTATTTCTATGAAAAATGCCATTTTGATAAGGATTACATTGAATCTATAGATGACTTTGGGTAATATGGACATTATAACAGCAATCCCACTTCTGGGTATATATCCAAAGGAAACAAAATCACTATCTAGGACAGATATCTGCACTCCCATGCTCATTGCAAAATAGCCAAGACATGGAAACATCCTAAGTATCCATCAGTAGATGAATGAATGAAGAAGATATGAGTAAATACACACACACACACACACCACTGGGATATTATTCAGCCATGAGAAAGAAGGTATTTCTGCCATTTGCAACAACATGGATGAAACTTGAAGGCATTATGCTAAGTGAACTAAGTCAGATAGAGAAAGACAAATACTTGTATGTATCACATATGGAATCTTAAAAAGCCAAACTTATAGAAACAAAATACAGCTGTGATTACCAGGGCTAAGGAATATGGGAAATGGAGATAATATTGATCAAAGGATTCAAACTTCCATTCAGAAGATGAAAAAGTTTTGGCCATCTAATGTATAGCATGGAGATTAAAGTTAATAATCTTTATTAATCTTTAATACTGTATTATATACTTGCAAGTTGCTAAGAGAGTAAGTTTTAAATGTTTTCACCAAAAAAAAGAAAGAAATTGTAATTATGTGACAGGTTGGAGGTATGAACTAATGCTATGGTGGTGATCATTTTGCCATATATAAATGCATCATATTAACTTCTTGTACACCCTAAACTTACAAACTGTTATAACTCAATTATATCTGAATAATAAAACTAGATGCTATGGGAACATATTGCTATCAGGGTCCTGTGGACAAATTGAGAGGTGACACCCGATGCTCCCTACTCCTCACCCTTACTTTACATAGTTACGCTGGCTACCACCTGCTTCACCTTCTAATTTGTTATCCATCCTGCTCCTGCTGCACCTCCACCACACATTACCATTATTCAACTCAGAAGTAAAACAGAGATGAGAAAACTAGCCAGCCATTGGGAGGCGTGTGGAAGTACCCATCTTGGGAATAACTTTTTTTCCCAAGAGAAGTGAAAATATATCAGAATCTTAACTATATTACTACTAGCATGTCTTTACACATTTACTTTTACCCAAACAAGAGTATATTAGCCTCAGAGCTTGCTACAGCTTTATAGGAGGAAGGAGCTTTGTATGGTATATAATGACTAAGGGAGGATGGAGGTGAATATCTAATTCTACAAGTCTTTCTAATTCATAATGTAAAACATATGCAACTTTCAAATATGTATTTTTAAGCAGGCCACCATAAAAGTGCTATATAGCTGCTTAAAACTATTAATAGCAAGAAGATCAGTGACTATAATGTGAACGTCTTTAAAGAGCAATTCTGCTAATTTTGCTATTAGAATCAAGGACAATTATATACAGCCAGGTGCACTGAAGATTATTTTTTCCTTTAAATATTTGAATATGTACCAAGAGACTTTAATAATGACACATTTTAAAGAAGGAGCTCTAAAATAAGCAAGTGATTTTCACTTGTAATAGCATTTTCATCAAAAACATTCATTGCAAACTCTACTTCTGTGGAAAACTTAGACTTCAAACCATAACATGCTGCTTTTTATAAAAACATCTTGGGCATTACATGCATCAATTTTCAAATGATCCCCTTTACTTGCCTACTTAGACTCCACCTAATAAACATAATCTAAATTGCAGATAAAACATATTGTGGTTTAGACATGTTCAATTTTGTATGATAAATATAAACACACTCAGTACAGTTTTAATCTGTTTAATCATTGTTTTAAATAATTTAAAACTTTCGTTACTAGTTTCTATATTCCTTTCAAATTTATCTTTCTTTATTTCAAATACATTTGCTGGACCCAAATCACACTATTTCTTTTACCAATAACTTTATAGCAACTAGTTAAATATGGAATTAACTGTGAAAAACAAAAAAGTGTACTAGATGAGGTGATCCTGTACAGTGATCATGTCTCACTCATATTTAGAATACTCTACTTGCAATTGTTGGTACAATGCCTTGCAAATAGTAGGTGTTCATAATGATTTGTTGAATAAATAACTAAACAAAGCTCTTCAAAAATTTCAGGAAGGAACTTCAGCATCATTGTTCTACAAACACGTGATCAGGGTACGGCTGCGACACCACCAGTGCTGCCTAATGGGCTGGAAGGCCATTCTGTATCTAAGAGACAATTCCCAAGCAAGAAGCAAAGACTGAATAATCAACTGGGTAAAGGCTTTGGTGTCAGATGGTGAAAAAATATTCAGGAAGAAATTATTTTACCAGCTTGCAGAATCCAAAAGACTAAAATTTTAGTTTACCCAGTCAGAGCCAGGGTCTGTCCTTCTCCAAAGCTTATGCTATTTATGTCTCTTCTGTTTTGCCTTGAGGAGACATTCCTGGTGAAACTAAAACTCAAAGCATAAAATGTTACTCTCCCTTTTACCCTCCTACACGTTGTTGTGACCCTGCCCTCTGTAGTGTGGTATTATATAATGGGTCAGCCTGAGAGTCAAATAAACCGAAGTCAGCCATGAAATGTCTGTGCATCTTTAGATAAACCACTTAAACTCTCTGGGTCAGTTTCAGCTCCCTAATTTGTTCTATTTTTCATCTTACTTTCATACTTGAAGCAAACAATCCAATTTTGATATTCTACAAAAATTAATAAGTAGATAGGTGGGCGACACAACTAAATAAAAAATAATTTATAATTGAACAAGCAAATAAGTGAAACTATAACATGTCTAGAAGATAAGTCATGTTTCTTACTAGATAGTTTCAATCACCAAATAGTTCAATTATGACTAAGTTTCTGCCAACACACTAAATAATTTATTTCTCCTCCAGCTCTCATCGCTAAGGAATTGTCTTTAGGTAACACAGGGCTTGCAGAGTAGATGGACTTGTTGATACTTTGATATATATCAACCTAAATCATTTCACAGAAAGTTATTTCCTGGAACAAACAAAGAAAAAAAGAAATGAAGAGTGAAAATAATTTGTCACTGGATACAAACACAAATGTAATTCCATTAAAGTACTGCCCCTCTATAAATATATTTGTAACAAGCATTGCTTAATTTTGTTGCCACTGTGAAAATACAAGAATTTAAGATCTCATGTTTCCACTACTCGTACTAATAAATAATCAGTAGTGTATGTCATCTCTGAGTGTGACTAATCCAAATATGTAAAAATTTCTAACAAAATAAGAAAAAGGAAAACGATAAAGATGGCTTTTATCCTATTCTGAGAGTCCTCCAAAGAGAAGGGCTCCCTAAGAACCTAAACTTTCTAAATTGTTTCCTATTGACTCTGGTTATTTACCTCAAGCTGTGTTAACTAACAGAGAAGACTTATGTCTTAAAGAATATGACTTCCCAACTCCATGGCTAAAATGACAAGTAAGATTAGAGGCTTATTCAGATTCTCTCCTAAAGGGGAGAAATACCTGGTTATTTATGTCATTGTATACATTTTTCAAATGCAAGTTGAATACATGATGAGAGTCAATATAGGAAAAGATGTAGCCTGACTGTAGCTGTCCTGACAAATAATGGTTAAGAGGAGAGTTGAGGCTCTGTGATGTGGGTAAGTCAAAACTAAAACTGCTAGACAACAGGTTCAGACTTTCTGGGTTAGAGAGCAAGAAAATGAGGTTCCCAATTTAGTTGGTTACTCAATTTTTAACTTGTAGTGTTTTGTAGGAAAAATGATGGTGCAACCTCATTCATTTGTTTTTCCAATAAACATTAACTGAGCACATTCTATGTGCCAGAAAATGTGATAAAATGTTCATTTTCTTGGGACCACTAGCTTATAAGATCCCTTTCAGGTATGGGCAATTCCTTGCTTTCAGAAATAATATGCTAAAAGCATCTTTAAAAAGGTATATGAAAGTCCAATCACCAGTTCCCATGTTAAAAGAGTGACTCCAGTCCCAAAAAGCTAAAAAAAATTTATGAAATCCCTAGTTAAATATCTATTTTATTCAGAGTATTTGACAATATATTTCTGGCATTTTGCTCATGTTTTTCCATCATCATTTTCTTTCTTAATTTAGGTCCACTGAGCTTTCAGTGAAGCTATAGATTTGCTGTTCTCTCAACAGCCTTCTGCCAATTATAGTCCACATATGAGGCCTATTCTCATGAGGACTATCATTAGCAATTTTATTTTTTCCTTTTTCCAACCTAAAGAAAGGTAAATGAAATTTCAAATTCAAACAATAATGTAAATACTACTATGTGGACAAGATAACAATTCTTAAAGACCAAACTTGCTTGGCAAGCACTGGCACCTCACAACACCTCAAAATGTTCTTTTCCCAGTTGCCATATGAATGTCCAAATTCAGCATACGAACGATTTTTCCATGTTTGATGTATGAAAATGTAGGTTTTAAGAATGTCTGAAAGTCAGGGACTGCTTGTATATGTAATTGTTTAGAAGAAATTGATGGTCTTTAATTAAGTAGGTTTTAGATTTAATGCTGGGAAAAGTATTTACAGAAATCATTTGGCTCTTTTGGCCATCCCATGTTGTTTTAGCTATGTATTCATTACAACTTTGTGATCCAGCTTTGAGAGACTATACAGCCATATTGCTGCTCTTTTTTTCTTTTTGAATTTATCTACCTATTCTTCAATTCCTTCTCTCCGACTCCTCTCCATTCAATTATTTGGCCCCTTACTAATCCATCAGCTGCAGTTAGGATTTATGTCTATACTCTCCCTGTATCCTTTAGTAGACTCTAGACACAGATGTCTCCACATTCACACACACTCTATCTTCTACTTCCAACCTGTGTTGTTCACCAAGGAACAAAACTAATCAGAGGAGAAAGCAGGTTCATGTGCAAGCACTAAGTTCCAAGACTCCAAAATGAAGAAAGTCTTTTCCTTCAATATCAAGGAATTTTGAAACTTCTGTATGTTTAAGATACCTACTGTGCTGGCTTTGTATTGATAGTATGGGCTCTTATCAGTGAAGTAGACAGCTACCAACATGGCATGTTTTGGGGGGATGAGAAGCTGCTCTTCCTTCCTGTGCATTAAATCTGCAGTGATACTAAAATTACTATCTATGGTTGAATGATGCTGACATTTAACTCATGAAGCATGTGTGAAGCACTACTGCTGAAGTTCCTAACATCAGAATTCTGCCTTCATTGAAGGCAGAAGGCTGTAATAAAATGCAACTACCTTACCCAAGAGGACAAATCAAGTGTGAATGAAAAAACTATGGAAAAAGCAGGCTATGATAACAAGTTAAATTGAAAAGATCAATAAAACTCATAACCATAAATAGGATACTTTTTCAAGTTCTGTCACTAAAATTGGCTCAATAGTAGTAGAAACATTATTTTTGGTTCTCGTTAACTCTCATGTGTACCTCCTTTTGTCAATTTTTTCTCTAATAGCAGTCTCCACTAAAAGAAACAAGAATTCTGTTGAGGGTAACTGACAATTTCAGAATATCCTAGTGATACTAGTGAATAGAAAGAGTCACAGCTGTAAGGGAAATGAAATCAACTTAAAAGAGATTCCTTTGGCCAAATAATAACTAATGTACCTTCTAGAATAAGTTCTGGGACAAGATGAATCTGTAAAATGACATTAGTACATTATTACATGGTGAGATTCAAATGAGAAAAGTTAATATAAATTATACAGATAAATGGTTGTAGAAAAAAAGGCAAGTAAGTTTGGATGACTATTTTAATAAAGAAAGCCGTGTGTGTATATGCACATTTGATGTATTTATTCTGTTAATTATATATTTCTAAATTATAGACTTGTATGTGCTTCTCTTTACAAACCCAGGTGTCAGCTGAAAAAATTCATAACCTAAAAGTTGAGAATTATGTTTTATTCAGTCCTTACTGAGGACTGTAACCCAGAATACAGACTCTCAGCTAGCTCTGAGGAACTGTTCCAAAGAGGTAAGGGAGGAACCAGGATATATAGGAGTTTTTGCTGAAAATAAAAAATGTAGTCAAACATCAAATGATTACTGCTAATCACAAAAACAGACATCTCAACTTAATGATTTTACTACTTTTCTACATATAGGAAAATGCAAGAGTCTGGGCTTACTGAAATCATTCCTTTGATATGCATTTTAACTATCTAGGGTCAATATTCTGTCTGTCTCCATTCTGAATCCTCTCAAGGTGCACAGCTGCATTGGCCGATAGCTATGGCCACAACATTCTTTGTTTACTGAAATGGCAGGCATTACTCCTGAGCAATAACAGCAATTGAGGTTTCCTCTCCAGGAGATAGCAGCCTGTCACCATGGCTCAAGCATTTGTGAACAGCAAAATCCAGCCTGGAAAGGTGGTTGTGTTCATCATACCCACCTGCCCCTACTGCGGAAGGGCCCAGGAGCTCCTCAGCAAACTGTCCTTCAAACAAGAGCTTTTGGAATTTGTCGATATCACAGCCCACGGTGACACCTACGATATTCAAGATTATTTGCAACAGCTCACAGGAGCCAGAACGGTACCTCGGGTCTTCATCGGTAAAGAGTGCATAGGTGGGGGGACCTTGAAGATGGCGGAAGAGTAAGACGCGGAGATCGCCTTCCTCCCCACGGATACACCAGAAATACATCCACACGTGGAACAACTCCTACAGAACACCTACTGAAGGCTGGCAGAAGACCACAGACCTCCCAAAAGGCAAGAAACTCCCCACGTACCTGGGTAGGGCAAAAGAAAAAACAGAGACAAAAGAATAAGGACGGCACCTGCACCAGTGGGAGGGAGCTGTGAAGAAGGAAAAGTTTCCACACACTAGGAAGCCCCTCCGCGGGCGGAGACTGCGGGAGGCGGAGGGGGGAGTTTCGGGACCGCGGAGTAGTGCACAGCGACGGGTGCGGAGGGCAAAACGGGGAGATTCCTGCACAGACGATCGGGGCCGACCGGCACTCACCAACCCGAGAGGCTTGTCTGCTCACCCGCCGGGGCGGGCGGGGCTGCGAGCTGAGGCTCGGGTTTTGGTTTTGGACGGAGCTCAGGGAGAGGACTGGGGTTGGCGGCTTGAACATAGCCTGAAGGGGTTAGTGCACCACGACTAGCCGGGAGGGAGTTCGGGGGAAAGCCTGCACCTGTCGAAGAGGCAAGAGACTTTTTCTTCCCTCTTTGTTTCCTGGTGCGCGAGGAGAGGGGTTTAAGAGCGCTGCTTAAAGGATCTCCAGAGACGGGCGCGAGCCGCGGCTAAAAGTGCAAACCCCAGAGACGGGCGGGAGACGCTAAGGCTGCTGCTGCCGCCACCAAGGGGCCTGTGTGCGAGCACAGGTCACTCTCCACACCCCTCTTCCGCGGAGCCTGTGCAGCCCGCCACTGCCAGGTTCCCGGGATCCAGGGACAACTTCCCCGGGACAACGCACGGCGGGCCTCAGGCTGGTGCAACGTCACGCCGGCCTCTGCCGCAACGTCACGCCGCCTCTGCCGCCGCAGGCCCGCCCCGCACGCAGTGCCGCTCCTTCCCCCCACCACCCCACCCCAGCCTGAGTGACCCGGAGCCCCCGAATCAGCGGCTCCTTTAACCCCGTCCTGTCTGAGCAAAAAACAGATGCCCTCCAGCGACCTACACGCAGAGGCAGGGCCAAATCCAAAGCTGAGCTCCTGTGAGCTGTGAGAACAAAGAAGAGAAAGGGAAATCTCTCCCAGCAGCCACAGAAGCAGCAGATTAAAGCTCCACAATCAACTTGATATACCCTGCATCTGTGGAATACCTGAATAGACAAGGAATGATCCCAAATTGAAGAGGGGGAATTTAGGAGCAAGATCTATGATTTTTTTCCCTTTTCCTCTTTTTGTGAATGTGTACGTGTATGCTTCTGTGTGAGATCTTGTCTGTATACTCTTGCCTCCACCATTTGTCCTAGGGCTCTATCTGTCCATGGATTTAAAAAAAAATTTTTTTTCTTAATAATTAATTTCAATTGTAATAAATTTATTATACTTTACCTTCGTTCTTTCTTTCTTTCCTTCCTTCCTTCCCTCCTTTAGACAACGAATCACCCCAAATTGAGGAGGTGGTCTCTGAGAGCAAGATTTATGATTTTTACCCCCTTTACCTCTTTTGGTGAAGGTGTATGTGTATGCTTCTGTGTAAGATTTTCTCTGTATAGCTTTGCTTCCAACATTTGTCCTAAGGTTCTATCCATCCCTTTTTATTTTTCTAATTATTTTTTAAGTCAATAACTATATTATACTTTATTTTATTTTTACTGTATCTTCTTTCTTTCTGTCTTTTTTCCTTCTTTCCCTCCTTCCTTCCTCCCTCCCTCCCTCCTTTCTTTCCTTCTTTGCTTCTTTCTTCCTTCCTTCCTTTCCTCCTTTCCCTTTTTCTTTCCTCATACTTCTACCAATACTCTCTACTTTTTCTCCCTTTTATTCTGAGCCGTGTGGATGAAAGGCTCTTGTTGCTCCAGCCCAGGAGTCAGGGCTCTGCCTCTGAGGTAGGAGAGCTAACTTCAGGACACTGGTCCACAAGAGACCTCCCAGCTCCACATAATATTAAACGGTGGAAATCTCCCAGAGACCTCCATCTTAACACCAGCACCCAGCTTCACTCAACGACCAGCAAGCCACAGTGCTGGACAACCTATGCCAAACAACTAGCAAAACAGGAACACAACCCCACCCATTAGCAGAGAGACTGCCCAAAATCATAATAAGGCCACAGACACCCCAAAACACACCACCAGACGTGAACCTGCCCACTAGAGAGACAAGATCCAGCCTCATCCAGCACAACACAGGCACTAGTCCCCTCCACCAGGAAGCCTACACAACCCACTGAAACAACCTTAGCCACTGGAGACAGACATCAAAAACAACGGGAACTACGAACCTGCAGCCTGCAAAAAGGAGACCCCAAACACAGTAAGATAAGCAAAATGAGAAGACAGAAAAACACACAGCAGATGAAGGAGCAAGATAAAAACCCACCAGACTTAACAAATGAAGAGGAAATAGGCAGTCTACCTGAAAAAGAATTCAGAATAATGATAGTAAGGATGATCCGAAATCTTGGAAGTAGAATGGACAAAATGCAAGAAACAGTTAACAAGGACCTACAAGAACTAAAGATGAAACAAGCAACGATGAACAATGCAATAAATGAAATTAAAAGTACTCTAGATAGGATCAATAGCAGAATAACTGAGGCAGAAGAACGGATAAGTGACCTGGAAGATAAAGTAGTGGAAATAACTACTGCAGAGCAGAATAAAGAAAAAAGAATGAAAAGAACTGAGGACAGTCTCAGAGACCTCTGGGACAACATTAAACACACCAACATTCGAATTATAGGGGTTCCAGAAGAAGAAGAAAGAAAGAAAGGGACTGATAAAATATTTGAAGAGATTATAGTTGAAAACTTCCCTAATATGGGAAAGGAAATAGTTAATCAAGTCCAGGAAGCACAGAGAGTCCCATACAGGATAAATACAAGGAGAAATACGCCAAGACACATATTAATCAAACTGTCAAAAATTAAATACAAAGAAAGCATATTAAAAGCAGCAAGGGAAAAATAACACACAAGGGAATCCCCATAAGGTTAACAGCTGATCTCTCAGCAGAAACCCTACAAGCCAGAAGGGAGTGGCAGGACATACTGAAAGTGATGAAGGAGAGAAACCTGCAACCAAGACTACTCTACCCAGCAAGGAACTCATTCAGATTTGATGGAGAAATTAAAACCTTTACAGACAAGCAAAAGCTGAGAGAGTTCAGCACCACAAAACCAGCTTTACAACAAATGCTAAAGGAACTTCTCTAGACAAGAAACACAAGAGAAGGAAATGACCTATAGTAACAAACCCAAAATAATATAGAAAATGGGAAGAGGAACATACATATCGACAATTACCTTAAATGTAAATGGACTAAATGCTCCCACCAAAAGACACAGATTGGCTGAATGGATACAAAAGCAAGACCCTTATATATGCTGTCTACAAGGGACCCACTTCAGACCTAGAGACACATACAGACTGAAAGTAAGGGGATGGAAAAAGATATTCCATGCAAATGGAAACCAAAAGAAAGCTGGAGTAGCAATTCTCATATCAGACAAAATAGACTTTAAAATAAGGACTATTAAAAGGGACAAAGAAGGACACTACATAATGATCAAGGGATCGATCCAAGAAGAAGATATAACAATTGTAAATATTTATGCACCCAACATAGGAGCACCTCAATACATAAGGCAAATACTAACAACCATAAAAGGGGAGATCGACAGTAACACATTCATAATAGGGGACTTTAACACCCCACTTTCACCCATGGACAGATCATCCAAAATGAAAATAAATAAGGAAACACAAGCTTTAAATGATACATTAAACAAGATGGACTTATTTGATATTTATAGGACACTACATCCAAAAACAACAGAATACACATTTTTCTCAAGTGCTCATGGAACATTCTCCAGGATAGATCATATCTTGGGTCACAAATCAGGCCTTGGTAAATTTAAGAAAACTGAAATTGTATCAAGTATCTTTTCCGACCACAACGCCATGAGACTAGATATCAATTACAGGAAAAGACCTGTAAAAAATACAAACACATGGAGGCTAAACAATACACTACTTAATAATGAAGTGATCACTGAAGAAATCAAAGAGGAAATAAAAAAATACCTAGAAACAAATGACAATGGAGACACAACGACCCAAAACGTATGGGATGCAGCAAAAGCAGTTCTAAGGGGGAAGTTTATAGCAATACAAGCCCACCTTAAGAAGCAGGAAACATCTCGAATAAACAACCTAAACTTGCACCTCAAGCAATTAGAGAAAGAAGAACAAAAAAACCCCAAAGCTAGCAGAAGAAAAGAAATCATAAAAATCAGATCAGAAATAAATGAAAAAGAAATGAAGGAAATGATAGCAAAGATCAATAAAACTAAAAGCTGGTTCTTTGAGAAGATAAACAAAATAGATAACCCACTAGCCAGACTCGTCAAGAAAAAAAGGGAGAAGACTCAAATCAATAGAATTAGAAATGAAAAAGGAGAAGTAACAACTGACACTGCAGAAATAAAAAAAATCATGAGAGATTACTACAAGCAACTCTATGCCAATAAAATGGACAATCTGGAAGAAATGGACAAATTCTTAGAAATGCACAACCTGCCAAGACTGAATCAGGAAGAAATAGACAATATGAACAGACCAATCACAAGCACTGAAATTGAAACTGTGATTAAAAATCTTCCAACAAACAAAAGCCCAGGACCAGATGGCTTCACAGGTGAATTCTATCAAACGTTTAGAGAAGAGCTAACACCAATCCTTCTCAAAGTCTTCCAAAATATAGCAGAGGGAGGAACACTCCCAAATTGCTTCTACGAGGCCACCATCACCTTGATACCAAAACCAGACAAGGATGTCACAAAGAAAGAAAACTACAGGCCAATATCACTGATGAACATAGATGCAAAAATCCTCAACAAAATACTAGCAAACAGAATCCAACAGCACATTAAAAGGATCATACACCATGATCAAGTGGGGTTTATTCCAGGAATGCAAGGATTCTTCAATACACGCAAATCTATCAATGTGATAAACCATATTAACAAATTGAAGGAGAAAAACCATATGATCATCTCAATAGATGCAGAGAAAGCTTTCGACAAAATTCAACACCGATTTATGATAAAAACCCTCCAGAAAGTAGGCATAGAGGGAACTTTCCTCAACATAATAAAGGCCATATATGACAAGCCCACAGCAAACATCATCCTCAATGGTGAAAAACTGAAAGCATTTCCACTAAGATCAGGAACAAGACAAGGTTGCCCACTCTCACCACTCTTTTTCAACATAGTTTTGGAAGTTTTAGCCACAGCAATCAGAGAAGAAAAGGAAATAAAAGGAATTCAAATCGGAAAAGAAGAAGTAAAGCTGTCACTGTTTGCAGATGACATGATACTATACATAGAGAATCCTAAAGATGCTACCAGAAAACTACTAGAGCTAATCAATGAATTTGGTAAAGTAGCAGGATATAAAATTAATGCACAGAAATCTCTGGCATTCCTATATACTAATGATGAAAAATCTGAAAGTGAAATCAAGAAAGCACTCCCATTTACCATTGCAACAAAAAGAATAAAATATCTAGGAATAAACCTACCTAAGGAGACGAAAGACCTGTATGCAGAAAATTATAAGACACTGATGAAAGAAATTAAAGATGATACAAATAGATGGAGAGATATACCATGTTCTTGGATGGGAAGAATCAACATTGTGAAAATGACTCTACTACCCAAAACAATCTACAGATTCAATGCAATCCCCATCAAACTACCACTGGCATTTTTCACAGAACTAGAACAAAAAATTTTGCAATTTGTATGGAAACACAAAAGACCCCGAATAGCCAAAGCAATCTTGAGAACGAAAAAAGGAGCTGGAGGAATCAGGCTCCCTGACTTCAGACTATACTACAAAGCAACAGTAATCAAGACAGTATGGTACTGGCACAAAAACAGAAAGATAGATCAGCGGAACAGGATAGAAAGCCCAGAGATAAACCCACGCACATATGGACACCTTATCTTTGATAAAGGAGGCAGGAATGTACAGTGGAGAAAGGACAGCCTCTTCAATAAATAGTGCTGGGAAAACTGGACAGGTACATGTAAAAGTATGAGATTAGATCACTCCCTAACACCATACACAAAAATAAGCTCAAAATGGATTAAAGACCTAAATGTAAGGCCAGAAACTATCAAACTCTTAGAGGAAAACATAGGAAGAACATTCTATGACATAAATCACAGCAAGATCCTTTCTGACCCACCTCCTAGAGTAATGGAAATAAAAACAAAAATAAACAAATGGGACCTAATGAAACTTCAAAGCTTTTACACAGCAAAGGAAACCATAACCAAGACCAAAAGACAACCCTCAGAATGGGAGAAAACATTTGCAAATGAAGCAACTGACAAAGGATTAATCTCCAAAATTTACAAGCAGCTCATGCAGCTCAATAACAAAAAAACAAACAACCCCATCCAAAAATGGGCAGAAGACCTAAATAGACATTTCTCCAAAGAAGATATACAGAATGCCAACAAACACATGAAAGAATGCTCAACATCATTAATCATTAGAGAAATGCAAATCAAAACTACAATGAGATATCATCTCACACCAGTCAGATTGGCCATCATCAAAAAATCTAGAAACAATAAATGCTGGAGAGGGTGTGGAGAAAAGGGGACACTCTTGCACTGCTGGTGGGAATGTGAATTGGTTCAGCCACTATGGAGAACAGTATGGAGGTTCCTTAAAAAACTACAAATAGAATTACCATATGACCCAGCAATCCCACTACTGGGCATATACCCTGAGAAAACCAAAATTCAAAAAGAGTCATGTACCAAAATGTTCATTGCAGCTCTATTTACAATAGCCCGGAGATGGAAACAACCTAAGCGCCCATCATCGGATGAATGGATAAAGAAGATGTGGCACATATACACAATGGAATATTACTCAGCCTTAAAAAGAAATGAAATTGAGCTATTTGTAATGAGATGGATAGACCTAGAGTCTGTCATACAGAGTGAAGTAAGTCAGAAAGAAAAAGACAAATACCGTATGCTAACACATATATATGAATTTAAGGGAAAAAATGTCATGAAGAACCTAGGGGTAAGACAGGAATAAAGACGCAGACCTACTGGAGAACGGACTTGAGGATATGGGGAGGGGGAAGGGTGAGTTTTGACAGGGCGAGAGAGAGTCATGGACATATACCCACTAACAAACGTAGTAAGGTAGATAGCTGGGGGGAAGCAGCAGCAAGGCACAGGGATATTAGCTCGGTGCTTTGCGACAGCCTGGAGGGGTGGGATGGGGAGAGTGGGAGGGAGGGACACGCAAGAGGGAAGACATATGGGAACATATGTATATGTATAGCTGAATCACTTTGTTATAAAGCAGAAACTAACACACCATTGTAAAGCAATTATACCCCAATAAAGATGTTTTAAAAAAAGAAAAAAAAAAGGAAAAAAACCTGAATTAGAGGAGAGGAAGCAATAAAGAATTGGAAGACCCATCCAAAATCAGATCGAGCAGACAAAATGTTTTTGTTGTTAAAAAAGGAAAGGAGATTATATAAAGCAACCCTTACTCTCAACTTGAAGTTGCTCCTGGACATACTCTTACCAATTTGTCTGAGGTCAATGCAAGATAGGAGAAATTGTCTATGTCTGGAATACTTGTCACAGAAAAAGAGATCGAGATTTTTGGATAGGGCAATTCATGCTTAGAGTGTTTTAAAATTTCATTTTAAGGATGATAGCTCTTAAATATTAATAATGATACATTGTGGTATTATCTTTTAGTTTTAAATGATTTTTATTTGGCATTTATTTCTGTTACTGTCCCTTCTTTTAACGTTTGTGATTATCAAATGTCTATATCTGGGAGAGATCACTTTACGTATGACTGAAATATATAATCTTGTCATAATATTTTGTCTCATAATAAAAACTAACCATGCATTTATTATATAAAAAAAAAAAAAAAAAAGAGTGCATAGGTGGATGCCGTGATCTAGTAAATACGCATGAGAAAGGGGAGCTGTTGACACGGCTAAAGCAAATTAGAGCTCTGCAATAATTATAGAGCAGACCCCAGGCTGATATCCCCCTTGAGAGCTGGATGGCATTGCAGATAATGACAGCACTTCCTGGTGGATGGACCTGGAGCTATGTTTACACAGCTACAGCAACTGTTTACTTAAAATTTTGAAATATGTTAATGCAAATAAAGTTGGGGGCAAAAACAGCTTTTTTTTTTTTTTCGACTTAGTATTAAAAGTGGACCAACTTGCCCAAAACAACAGGCCTGAGAAGTTCGTTGGATGTCTCGGGTTTCTTGTCGATTGGCCCTTTGAGTTCCAAAAGACCAAGACAAGATATGCTTAGGATTCACCCACTGACCCAAAAGATGTTCCTTTTCTTTGGCACGTGTTCCTCACTATGTATTCTCCACATGCTGGGGCTCCTCTACCTCAATACCAGTGTTTCTCAACCAAGTATATCCCAGACCCCCTGGGTTGAATCTATATTTGGTTTTCTGCTACTGTCCAAAGATCATTTTGTTGAGTTTGACTTTATAGAATTTGTATTAAGAAATCAATAGATATTTTGAATATGCTTTTTCAGAGGGTGTCTCCCTAGCCACCGTCCCCACTCCACCTCCTACCCCCTCCTACTTTGAGAATCACTGCTGTGAACCAGTGTTCTGAACTGTGACAACTCATAGATCTCATAGGAAATACTCAACAATTCCATGAAGCGTCTGAGCACCCAGTCTGAGAGATGCCACTGAAAAGTTAAACATGGTTGGTCTTCATTTTGGGCCACAGGGATCAGAGGTATAAATGCAGATGCTACCATCACGTGGCAACACTCTGTTATGTAAGATGGTTGTCCAGGGAATCCTGAAAAAGTGTGTATTAGTTTGTTTAGATTATAAACAAAAGTAAAACATAAAATTTTAAATGTTACATAGAAAACTTGTATCCCCAACTTCCAAGAATATGTCTGTGAAAGTAGCCAAATTTGGGAAACACTGTTCTAAATGACTTTCTCTCTCTCCTTTTTTTCCCCCTCACTCTATGAAAACTTGAGAATTCCTTATTGTGAAGGTTGTTCTAGAATTGCAAGATTAAGTTAATTTCCTTCTGTAGTCTCTAGTATGAATGGTTAATTTCTTCTCTAATAAAGTACCCATGAATCAAAAAAAAAAAAAAATGAAATGGCAGACAGCATTCTTTATTCACACAGGGAAGTAAAAGTAATAGTGAATAAATAAGATAGTCTTGGAAAGGGTAGGGATTACCAAGAATGGAAAACACTGATCAGGTCTGTTGGTCATACATCACAAGGAGTTAAAGAAAAAAAGAAAGGGGTATTCAAGACATCAGGCCAATGACATAATAGGCTTCAGCCATGTGTTCGAAGGTGATTAATAAAATAAATATACTATAAACAAGGGCTAGGTCAGCTCACTCAATCCTTAATATCCTATGAAATTTAAAGAATCTAAATGGCACAAAAACTGATAAGCCACACATATATTTTTAATAAGGTCAACATATCATAATGATGAAACAAAGGAGGTAGCAGGTTGCAAATAACGAAAACCTATGTCAAAGGCATAAACTTGAAAAAAAAGTATTATTGACCTAACAGTGAATGACATTACAAAAACAAGCTCCATTTGAAGATCAATGGCTCAATTTTGAATCCCCTTGGGAGAAGCAAGGCAGATCCAGGTCCCAACCAAGAATCCAAAACCTGACTCTTTAGAGGAGATATCCTTTATTCCTTTAAGTCAATAAGGTAACTACAACTCTGGAATTATATGAAGGTAACATCACTAAAATCTTTAAAAGATATCAAAGTAAGCATAGCTATGATACTTGAAAGCTATGCAAACAAATAGAGAACTAATAAAAAATTTATTAAGTCACAGAATTGGTTTGAATGTAAATGAGGTAATTAGTTTAGTGATAACTGCTTCAGTGTCCTTTGCCTTCTGTTTAAGGTATATGAATCAGTTGTAATAATTTCATAATAATAGTTTAAGATTTTAATGGAATTTAAAATATACAATCCATTTTTAAAATCTACAAATGGTTTCAAATGCTCTGTTTATGACATTTATATTTTCAATACACTGAGCATTAAACAAAAAACAAATAATCATGGATGCGCTTCTGCTGTACAAAAGCCTCAGACATAAAAGAACAGTTTGTCAGGAAATGGAGTGTGCCCGTTAACACCTATTGTCACATTAACAGAGATCATTTCCTTGATAATAAGAGAGGGCAATCTCAGAAATACCATTCACAGAAAACTTTTAATAAAAAATGAAAGATAAGAGCCAGAGGTATTATCCAAGGAGGACAGAATCCCTAAGTTTCAATTTTTTATCATCAGTGTGGGCATATTTATATCTAGTGTAAATGTGAACAGGATTAAATATACAAAAGTGCTTGATAGAAAGTAACTGATTCATAAATGCTAGTTGTCCAGATTTCATAAGTGTGAGGTACAAATAGATATAAATAATGAGTCTAGTTGTCCCCTGGCAATGGAGAGATGTTTCACCTTGGAAGATGACAGTGACCATGAAAAATGCCCCCAGAGGGAGCGTAACTGACCCACAGCTCCAGCTACCATGCTCTGAAATCCATTACCACTTTTGCACTAAGGTTACCTTTCCAGTGATGCTCCCAGACAATGATAGAACAAGGCAAGCCTCCTAAAGCAGATCTATTCCTAAGAGATGGGGGATCTTCCAATGGGGGTGTTTGGCTTGTGGGCTCCCCATTCGCCTTGCTGAATTCTATCTGAACAGTACTGCAGTTTAAGACTCTTACATCGAAACTTCCTTCTTTATTTCTCTCCTTCACAAGGTCACACCTGCACCACAGTCTAATGTTCTCTCAGCTTCTCCTAGTTCCTTCCCCATTTTGTCTCACAAGCATTTCCCCTAAGAAATCTCTTACATGTATAATGCTGTCTCGCCATCTATTTCTCAAAGGATCTGGACTAACACAGGGACCCAGCTTGCTTTCGTCAGGGCAATAATTTATAATATTCTAGAGTTTTTAACAAGCTGAAGAATTATTTCTCTTCTGAAAGAAGACTCACTCACAGGTAGAAGTAGAGCCAATTGATTTAAAGGACATAAAAGTTCTAACATTAAAAGACTATATTAAATCCATAAAAATAACCCATTTACAAAGGCTAACCGTACCATTAGTGAAAATAATGAAAAATCCTTGTGTAAATGCATATTTGGAATTCAAGATAATCCTTGGTCAAGGCCATTTGGCCCTGTCTTAAAATCAGTCGTAAAATGTACTTTCTGAATTATGTGGTCATTTATTTAAAAAAACAAGTGCCCCCAAAAAGCCACAGTACAGATGAAAAAATCTATAATAGGTGTAAGACTATGTATTCTAAAGAGGCATACACTGAAAAGTCTTCCCATACTAGCTTATTTAAATATTTTCTTAAATTCTTTGAAAGCCGGACAGTATAAAGCAGGTCTACAACTCATTTCCTTAGCTATTCTTTCCATATTGCTTTCATTCTCATCTTGAGTTTTAAAATATACATTTTTAATTCTTATAACTATTATGGTAACCTTTTTAGGTACCTGGATTCCTAACAGAGCAAAATTTAACCAAATTGAATAAGAAAAAAAAAAAAAATCCCTTTTCAAAGTGCTATCTCTGCTAGTTTTTTTCCAATCTGTCTACTTTTGCTCAAAGGTCATATATGAACTCTGATGATGAACCCCAAAAGAATCACTAAATATCCAAATACTTATTGAGCACCTCACATAGGGAACACATCCTAACAAACAGGAAAGTATCTTTCTTGCAAATTATTCCTATATCTTCAGCATTACAATGTATCTAAATGCTAGAAGATTCTGTCCTGCTTGAGGAGTGGGTTCAACTACATAGCCCAATAAATTATTCAGTTGTACTTCTTTCCTGACATTTGATGTTTTTCCTTACTTCAATCTTGCCATATTTTCTTTGTCCATTTACTCACTGAATGCAACTCTTTGCAAAAATATTTAGCTTTCAAGTGTCATTTTTAAACATTAGTTTCTTCAGTCCTTTAATCACTTTTACTGAAATAGCTGGACTCCTGCACATTGATGACATTTGTTTGGAATTCAGTTTGCAAAAAGATTTTAAGGTATTTTCTTAAGATATAAATTCACATGGGTTCTATGATACAGACGAAAAAATCCATCATCTTGTTTTTTCCTCAATCCAAGGGTGATTATCTTCAGGAAAGTCATGACTTACAGCTAGAACTGATAATCTTATTTAACAAACACTTATTCAGTGCTTACTATAAGGAATAATTACCTCTATTTAAAAATTTATAAAGTTCCCTCAACAATCCTATGATGTAGGTGTTATTATTATTCCCAATGTTGCAGTTGAAGTTATCTCAAGGTCACACAACCTAGTCAGAGTTTAGATTTGAAACCAGGTAGCCTTGAACCAGAATCAGTAATCTTAGTACAGCCTATGCTGCCCACAGCATGACTCTGGTGACTACAAACTGTAAATTACATAATTCCATGCTATAGAAAGGAATGATTAGCTCTCTATAATTTGGATGACAAAAGAATGTCCTCCTCTTTTCCACTGGAGAATGATCGATGGTGGCTGCTTGGAGTTGTGAGTTTTGAAGAATTTTGAATATGAGTCTGCACCCAAAAGGAAAGAGTACTGAGATCCACCAAGGGTGTCTGACAAAGGCACAGGGAGATAAGGTGTACTCTCTAGACACACATTAGCCGTCTCCGAGTCAGACTTTCCCAATTTAAGCCTACAGCTCCTTCTAGACTTTAAAATGTATGAGGTTTTAAAAGTAAGACCAAAGGGGTTGAGGAGTCACAAGGAGCTTTAAATGAAGTTTAGTTTTTCATTATCATAGCCTAATGATATTTTGGGGAGTCAAAAATCCTCCTTAAAGAAATCAGTTAACTTTGTATATTTAAAGACCATGAAATAAGAAGAGCAATTTGTCCAACAGAGACTGTCTTCCTAGATAAGTTGGCTTCTACTGTACCCTCTGAAAAAGGGTGCCATGGCTGAGGTGAGCTTGGTCTGTTGGCATCTACCTAATTAGCCTCCAGATAAAATCTAGCTGAATAATTTTGACAAAATAATCTTGAGGAAAGGAAAGGACATAATTACTGAAAACAATAATCTTGCTTATTTCCTTGTCTCAGCAAACATCTCCCTCTTTTGAAACAGTACACTTTCAAAGATTTTTCTCTAGTTAAGGGTCTGATAAATAAATGTCTCATTATTTCAAAGCTGTTTTTAAAAGTGTGTTATGAACAGAAAAGGTTAGTCCCTTAACTAGAAACAAGCCACTTAAATGAAACAAAAATCTGATATATACCTTTTCTAGCTATTCATCCACCCATTCATCAAGTGTTTACTGAGAACATGCTACATATGTGTGTGACATTCTATAGGTGCAACTGAAAAAAGAATATAACAAAGATTCATACTCACATATTCAGAGTGTAGCATGGGGGAAGATAAGTAAAGTTTGATACAAAATACTAGGTGATTAATAGAGATATGTGCAAGATATTTTACTGGGCATAGATGAAAGTATATTTAACTTTTTCTCCAAATCAAGAGAGGATTAAGTAATCCTTCAATGGAATTACCTTTGTTCTGAGTGTTAAAACATATTTAGGATTTGTCCAGTGGACAAGAAACAAAGGAGGCAAACACAGAGGAAAAAATTAGCATGCCATGAAGCAGTTCTATGGAAAGGTGGGGATGGTGGAAGTGAAGGCTAGGAAGGTAGACAGGCAGAATTGAGCTCATATATACCACAAGAAGGAGAGAATTGGGGCTTTCTCCAGAGCTTAGTGAGAAGCCACTGGGCAAGAAAGTTTTACTATTAATATGACATGGTTGCAGCTGTTTATTTTCAATACATGTTTTATACACAGACATTTTTTTGTCTATCTGAAAGCATGATGGAGGATAGAACATGGGAGAAGACTGGAGATAAAGAAACCAGTTAATTATTTAAATAGTAAAGAAGATGTGATGAAGGCCTAAACTTCAACAGAAAAACTCAGATTCAAAAAATATCTGTGTATATAACTGTTCAAATTATATGGCTCAATGGGCTCCAACTGATTTATGCATTAGTCATATTTTTGTTCCGCTTTATATGTATTTGTACTTTCACATATTATTCACAACAGCTTTATAAGATTAGGAATATAATCTCAGTTTTGCTGATAAGAAAATGAGATCTAGAGAAGTAACTCACCCAGTGACATACTACTAGAAAATAATGAAGGCATAGGTCAAATCCAAGATTTCAAACCCCATTCCTCTCTCCCACAATGGCTTTGATAGAAAATTATTCATCAAAGTAGCTAAAAAGTTGACTTTTGTTGTTGTGATTGTATTTTATATTCAATGACTATTTTGTCATGCCAATGTTCAAGATCTATGATTTTGCATACTTTAAGAGACACTATAATCCTTGCAAATATTTAAAATGCCAATCAAGGAGGTAGCACCAACAATAGAAGTGTGAAATATATAAATAATGTATTTTATTACCCGATAAAAGAAATTTCTTATATAATCCACAAATTCTCCTTATTATCCATCAGATAGAAAGCTCCCTATTACTTATTTACTTGAAAATTAAGATAAAATAAAGGTTTTGTTTCTCTTTTCTAGCTACTTTTTGTTAAGATAAGATTTGCATGCAGTGAAATGCATAGATCTTAAGTGTACAGTTCTACATAAGGCTATTGTACAGAGGATTTGTTGCTACCAACTCTCCTAATCTCCTAATGGAGCATTAATTATTTTTTTCCTTTTTATAAGCAAAGAAAAATCATTTTTCTTCATCCCTCGTCCATACAGTGTCTAGCTACTCTTGTAGAATATTTGACACCACTTTCATTGTGTTACTTTGGGGTAATCATGTCTTGCCTGGGACAAGATGGGGTGGGCATCAACACCCTAATTATTTACTGTGGGGTAATTAATAAGAACTATATCTCTGGGTTAGAGTACCATGTGTGCACATCCAGGAGAAAATTAATGAAGATGAATACTAAAAACCCAACACTGTTTACATTATTATTTATGCTTTTAACTGTCAATTATTTTTTAAGACATTTTTACAATAACGCAAAAGTCTCTTTATTTATCCTATCTACATATTTACTATTTCCATTCTCTTTTGGTCTTTGTGTAGATTCAACTTTCTATCTGGTATTATTTTCCTTCTGCTTGAAGAACTTAAAAAACAAACAAACATTTCTTGTAGTATAGTCGGCTGCCAGTGAATTCTCTCAGCTTTATTTTTCTTTGAAAAAAATTTATAGTTCACTTTCATCTTTGAAAAATACTTCTTGGGGTTTACAATTCTAGGTTGACAGACTTCTTCACAAACCTTTTCATTTGCAGAGTCTAATCTACTCTAAATCCCATTCTGTGAAATTGCTCAGTTTATATGCCTCCCGCATCCAGAAATTATTCTTTTCTGGAAGTTGTTCTTTTCCTGACCCTGGAGCATTATCCTAAGCATGCATATTCAGTCAAACATTAAGGGGACACCTTTACAGATTTCTAGACCCCTTTCTTTCTGTAGCTCCCTTTTGTCGAGTACCTGATCCCACAAATTTTAGCCATCTTGACTTCTGCAGATTCTAAACTTTATCTCCTCAATTCAGCAAAATTGCCAAGCTCAGTTCGGTTCTTCCTGCACCACAGAATGAAAATTTTCTCCAGGTAGAAAGCTGTGTCAATTTGGAGGGATTACATTTTTCATATCCCTTCTCCCAGGGATCATGGTCCCATGCCACAATATGAAAAGAGCTCTTTCTAGTTGTTTACCCTGTGGTTCTGTAGCCTCTTACTCCCTCATGGATGGAAACAGACTTACCTAATACTGTCTTTGAGTCTCACCCATGGTTTTGTGTTCATTTTTTAAAGTAGTATTCCATTTTTTCAATATACCAATTTATTCTCCAGTTAATAAATGTTTTGGGGTTTTTACAGATTTTAGCTACTGAGCTAAAGCTTTTACAAACATCTGTGTATCAATACTTGTTTGGAGATACATTTCCATTTCTCCTGGACATTTATGAAGAATTGCTGTGTTATAGAATAGATGAATGATTAACTTCATAAGAAACTGCACAGCAATTCTCCAATAAGAACAGTTATACCACTTTGCATTCCCACTAACAATGTATGAACAATCCAGTTTCCTACAATTTGACATTTTCAGTCTTTTTAATGTTAGACATTCTAAGTGGTATAAAATGGTGTTTAATCATGATTTTATTTTGCATTTTCCTGATGACTAGTTACGTTAAGTATACTTTAAAGTGCTGATGAGCAAGTCAAGCATATTCTTTTGTAAAGTGTTCAAGTGTTTTGCCCATTTTCAATTGAGTTTTTCTTTTAATTGAATTTTCTAAGCATGTCAGGTTATTTTTTTATTATATGGTGAATATTGTAAGGAATACGGATGATGTTGACTCTTTTAAAGGCTGTGAGATTGTTGTTGGCAGTAGTTAAATTACTGGCAGCTTTTATCAATCATGTTAAACTTGGTTTTCTGCTTTGAAACTATCACAGGTTTGTCCTTAGTCCTATCCATACAGTAGTGGGTTGTCCTTTCTCCAAAGGGTTGGCATCTCTGGGGTCTCAACTAAATGCCTGTGGAGCTCTGGAAGGTCTTTCCATAGTTTGAAACCCCAGCAACCTCTGATATCTCAGTTCTGCTCTCAGGTCACCAGCAGCTACTGCTGGTTAGGACACATGGAGACCTACCCTGTATGTGGCACTCCTGCCTTTGGCCAAGAGCTGGCAGCAAGCCCCGCATAGACTTCTAATTCTCCCCTCTGTACAGCTCCCTCCTTTCTAGCACCCTGCCTTACAAATACCAGCCACTTCAGCAGCCCTAAACTCTAACATCTACCTCCTCCATTCAATGAGGCCGCCATGCTTTGCCTGGACTTCATCTTCCTGTGTTGCAGTAGGGAATGCGCCCCAATCAGTCTTTGCAAACGTAGACTTGTCTCCTGTTTTCCCCTTATCTCAAAGATCTTGAAAACAGTTGGATCATTGTGTTTAGTCTTATAGTTACAGGTAGAAGGGCAAGTCTGGTACAAGCTGCTGCATTATGGCCAGAGTAAAGTCTTCTAGTTATTTTTAACCCTTAACCAAATATCAAGAAATCCTATTCTACCATTACCTCTCCAGTTAGACTGTTTTCAAGTGTCCTGTAATAATTGGAAGAATTTCTCTTTCTCTTCCCATGGCTTTGAGGAGTCTCTAGAAAGAGGTATTAGCTAGAATCTGCCTAAAGATCTCAGATCCATGGTAAAACACAAAGTAAAATTGCAAAGCGTATTAAGCAAGTTTTTAAATTATATGCAACATTAGTCCTCAACTACTATAAAAAGTGTGAAGAATATTAATACCAAATATAGAACTATTTATTTAATCCCAGACTTTCAAAATGCATACATATAGTAATAAAATGATCTCAAGTATAAAAATCTTTCATGTCAATCAAAAACAATGTTATAGATGGATCTGACATAAAATCTGTGTATAACAAGGCATCTGACAGATGCTTGAGGAACTGCAAAAGATATTAAAATGCTATTTTTAGCAAATCCCAATTTAGTTGTAAAATGCATATTATAATTCAGAACATCTATATATACGAATTAGTAAAATCAAAGGATAGATAATATGTTCTATTCTAAAATAGAATGAGTGAGGGATGTGAAAATGGAAATTACAAGAAGTATATATTCATTTTACAAATGTTATTTTATTAGCATGTTTCTTAATTTAAATCCATGCCATATAATGCAATTTAATGTTTGACAAAAGGATATTAATTTTGTATATATTAAAATTAGAGAATCTTATGAGAAAAATCATCGGTAATTTTGCTTATATATAGTTGTGTTAAATATGTTAAAATATTTTATATTTTCTTAACCATTTTCTATCACCAGTTTCTATCTATACAGTGCTAAAATGTCTGTGGATATTTTGAGTCCCTTCTCCTAACCTTCCCTTTGTGGTTCTTGGAAACCTGAGAACAGGGTGGTACTGAAAGGCTGACTGCCACCACATTTCTAAGTATTCATAATGTCATTTTGGTCATTATTTGTGGACTGGAAATATAGAAAATTCTTTTGTGGCCTCCAAT
Organism: Phocoena phocoena; assembly: GCF_963924675.1. Lineage (NCBI taxonomy): Eukaryota > Metazoa > Chordata > Mammalia > Artiodactyla > Phocoenidae > Phocoena > Phocoena phocoena. The sequence goes on along the minus strand of NC_089236.1, from coordinate 33,743,942 downwards.
ATGTTAATATCCACATTCTATGAAGCATTTGGTAAAGATGAGAACTGGGAATTAAGACACTCAAAATCGCCTTTTATTCACTCATCTGCATTAAGATATTATTATTTTTTGAATTATCTGAGCTCCTGAATGCTTCCTCAATAATTATGGGTGCCACGTAAATAGGAATCAGAGAGTAGAGGGGAAAATATGACAGAATGAGCTTGTAGAGATGTCTCTCAGGTACTTTCTATTTCAAATATTCTTTTTGTGTGTGTGTGTGTGGTGAAAGAAAGCACAGTGTTTATTGCAGGTACCAAGAAAGGACATTTCAAATATTCTTTTGTTCTAGGAATGCAAAAAATTTTTTTTTCAAAATTATTTTAATCGATAATCCAAGAGTCCTTGGGAAGGAAGTAAGGCCATCTAAAATGATTACTTTGTAGGTTATAACATTCATTTGAAGGTAAACATTGTAGTATATTAAAAAAAATATTAGTAAATAATTTTTATTAATGTTTTATACTTATGATTCACATATTATAATCAGAAATTAGCCAATAATTTCCTTGTAAAAGTTGTTCATACTCACTGTCTTCAATTCATCTCTTCCTCTTCTCTCTTTAACCTACTGCAGTCATACTTCTGGCCCCCATCACTCTACCAAAATGATTTCCCCATTCTAATTCCAATGGTCGATTCTCCAGTCTTACCTAGCTTGACCTAGCAGCAGTATTTAACATCCTTAAAACATGTGATTCTACAATCAGCTTCCAGGTTGCTTCATTTTCGAAGCTACTCATCCTCATTCTCCTTTGTAGCTTCTTCTCATTTTCTCTAATTCTCAAAGTTAGAGGTCCTTGAAAGTCAGTCCTTGAGCCTCTTCTCTTTTGTTTTCTAATACTCTACTCCTCGGGTGATTTTATCCAACCTTATGGTTTAATCTCATCGCCATACTGGCACAGCCAAATTTGTATCTCTGGTACGTACTCTGCAAATTTCTATTTAACTAATTCCATCTAAATTAGTTTAACAGCATCTCAGAATTAATAGATTCAAAAATAAGCTTTTGATCTTCCCTACAAAACTGCTTCTCCCTCTGCCTTTCCCACTTTAATTAATGACAGTTCAATTCTTTCAGTTGTTTGGGGCAGAAATCTTAGTCATCTTTGGCTCTTCTCTTTTTCTGTTCCATTGATTTTAGTCCATCAAATCCAATGACTCCAGCTTTGAAATCTATCCAGAATGTGACCACTTCTCACCACCTTCACTGCCAATCTAGTCCAAGCACCATCCTTTTTTCCTAGATCATTACATTACCCTCCTAGCTGGTGTCCCTTCTTCTACCCTTACCCCTACAAAATCCTTTCTCAACAAGGAAACAGCAACATTCCTGGTAAAATTCAAGACAGATCATGTCATTGCTTTGCTCAAAACTACCCAATGACTTCCCAATTCATTTCAAATTAAAGCCAAATTCTTTACAATGGCTAAAAGTTCTCACATGGTTTACCTTCCCACAATTCTTCCCAAAATTATTTCTTACTTTTTTCACAAATGTATCTCCTTGCTCTTCTGGGAGCACATCAAGCATGGTTCTGCTTGAGGGTCTTCCCTTTGCTGAGGTTTATCCCTCAACTATTCTTCCTCTAAATATCCACAGACTTCATTCCTTTAATTCTTTTCAGCTTTTTACTTATGCTTTTCCTGACCACCTTATTTAAAATTTCAATAACATCCTTAACTATTTAATTTCCTCTATGCATCTATCATTAACTTTGAAAATATTTGTTATTGTCTTTTCGCTGAAATGTAAGATCCCAAAGGGCTGAAATTTTGTCAGTGACTGTGATTTTTATCAGTGACTGTGTCTCCAGGACTTAGAAAAATGTCTAGTAGCACTCAATAAGTAATTCAGGGTGGATGAATGTTTCTTTACCAGAAAATAAGTAATATCCCTGAAGTAATGAGTTGTTTAACATTACAGATAATGCAGGTTGACAAAAAAAGAAAAAGAAAAAAAAAAAACACTCATCTCAGGATTTTTAATCTTCTGGGCAGAATAAAAAAGACTAGTCTAGTAGAGTCTGGAAAATTGACTTAAAATGTAAAAAATCTTAAGGAAGAAAAACAAAAGTGCCATATTTCTACTTATTGGATGATATATACAATAAAATACTAACTACAACTATGACATTGGGAAAAAACTGAGACTATGAACTTACATAATTAAGGCAGAGAAAAGTGTAAGTATATTTGCCAAACTTTCTCTTACAACATCATCTGTTCATGGGCAATCCAAATTTCAAATATGTTAATAGTATAACTATTTCTTCATAAAACTGATAATGGTAGGTAATACATATATTTGTCTGGGGGAGGGGGTCTTCACTGATTTTAGTGCAAAGCTCAAATGTCTAAAGGAGAAGAACAAGACTTTCTGATAGATTGGTTTCACCCATCCTATTCAGCTATATTTCCTATTTAACTTCCAAAAGATCTTCCACTGATGCATGGTTATTTCCTCTCTATAGCATGTCCATACCTGCCATTTTGATTTTTTTTCATATTGTTTCTATACACACATATCAGCATACATGCACCCCCATATATACATACCCATACACATTCCACTTTTTTTGGTCCCAATCTTATGCATTCTTCAAGGTTCACTTCAATTTTCAGTTTTTCCAGTTTGCTTTTAGCTGGTTTTCCAGTTCATTCCAATTCAAATTGCAGTCCTCCTTCCCAAGACATCTAAAATCTCCTCATCCCAATTTTGCCTGCCCATTTCCTTCCAGATACTCCAGAAATATTTATTAAATACCCACAATGCACAAGGCACTATGTTAAGTGCTTCAGGTATAGAAATAAGGTAAACATGATTCCTGCTGTCATGGAGTTAACATTCTTACTTCAAGATTAATGGCATGCTTTCTCTGCAGTATTTTCCTAAAAATGATATTTTACATGTAAAGTCACTTCATATATACTACAGACTCCTATACATAAGGATTATTTCAAACAGTTATTCTGTATTATCTATAATAGTTCATAGACAGTATACATAAAAGGCAGGTGAGTTAAAAAGAAAAAATACACAGGGCTAAATTTAAGATGAAATAATTTTCTCTTTATTCCTGTCTCTTTGTACTTCAAGAAGGTTTAACAATACAAAAGGTTGTATTTGAATTCCAGGGTTCAAAACAGCCTTTCTAATAGATCTCTATTTAAACTTTTGTAAAAAGTGACTTTAAAGGCTAATATGTCTAGTATATGGTCATATCCCTCTAGAGAATATAGTTCTTCAGAGGTTTTCCAGCATTTTGTTAATATACCTCTTCCTGGAAGTTATCTGCTATCTTATTTTTTTCCTGTAGTTTAATCAGAAGACTTTCCAATGCATTCTCCTTTGCAATAAAATTATCTTAAAAATAATTCAGAACTAACCTAACTAAATAAACTTTATTGTGCAAAGGGCTTCTTTAAATAAATCATAACTTAAATGTCTACAGTGTTATTTTTAAATAACCCAATAGTTTTGGGAATTATGACTATAATTGACATAAATATGTTATATACCATGGGGTAGAAGTGTTAAAAAGTGTTAGAAAATCTTCACCAATATTCTAGTTCATCAATTAAGTAAAACTATGCTTCAACCATTGTTCTGAGATGGGTTTCTGTCCTGCTTTGACCCTACATTTTCAGAGCTGCCTTCTCCTAAATCATTGTTTAAATACAGAATATAATGCACATAGCCTTGGGCAAATACTTCAAAATAATGATATTTTTGGTCCAATATATTTTATTTACTCTTTTCAATTGTGTAGAAAAGGAGGGTAAATTAAGACAGTGTTGGAATATGGCCAATGATAGTTTTAGGGTGTTGAAACACACACACACACACACACACACACACACACTCCCATTCAAAGAAGGAAATAAATGTTGGGAGCAAACATGGAAAACAGTGCATAGAGTGTTACTCCAGTAAATCCCTTAGACATAATAAGCTGATTTATTTCCCAAATGTCTGTTTTAGTGCTCTTATTCTCTAAGCCAAAATAAATTTAAAACATACTCATTTTTGAAAAGAATAACCTTCTTAGCCTCTGTTCACATTTTACTATAAAGGGACATGTGTGTTTCTTTTGTATTTTCTCTTCTCATTACCAGATTCATGGGACCATACCTAGGCCTGTTGATCTCCAACATCTCTGCACCCTTCAGGGCCTGATTTTATGTATTTGTCTTTCTCTTTGACTCAAGCAAACCCACTTCTAAAGCCAATAGGCAAATGGTTAATTGGTTTTGGCCTCCTTGTAACTAGAACATAAACATTTCTCCCATAGCCAATGTGATTTTTCTTGCATATCAGATTATCTTTTCTTCCCTGTGTTATCTGTCTAGGGCTTTTCACTAGTACTCATACACTAAAACACATATGCTGTAGCATTTCATAAGGCTCTAGAATGTAAGAGGAAAAACCTATAAGAGGAAATAGTAACCTTAAGCAAAGCATCTAAAGAATATGAAGTCAATAAAATATAAATTCAAGACTATTTTTAATGTAGAGACTTTCAGTCTTATTTGCATATTAGAATCACCTGGAAACATTAAAAAAAATTTATGCCCAGATTGCAGCCTAGAATGATTACAAAAGCTCCTGAGAGTGTTCCAATATGCAAAGATGACAATCACTATCCCAACAAGGAGGTAACATCTCACATGAAAAAGCTAAAGAAAGTTTCTACTTTGTTCCTTATTGGAATGACAGAGCAGCTAAGTGGGAAAGTCAGGTAATGTGCCAGACTTTCTTCAGTTAGGAGGAGGATCTGGAAAGCTGAGGAAAAGGATCCCATTACCTTTACAGGCAAAATTTTTTTATTGAAGTATAGTTGATTTACAATATTGTGTTAGTTTCTGGTGTACAGAAAAGTGATTCAGTTATACATACTTTTTTTCTGATTCTTTTCCAGTATAGGTTATTACAAGATATTGATTATAGTTCCCTGTGCTTTACAGTAAATCCTTTTTGTTTATCTATTTTATATACAGTAGTGTGTATATGTTAATGCCACACTCCTAATTTATCCCTCCTCCCCCCTCTTTCCACTTTGGCAACCATAAGTTTGTTTTCTATGTCTAAAGTCTGTTTCTATTTTGTAAATTAGTTCATTTGTATTAATTTTTAGATTCCACACACAAGTGATTATATAATATTTGCCTTTCTCTGTCTCGCTTACTTCACTTAATGTGATAATCTCTAGGTCTATCCATGTTGCCTCAAATGGCATTATTTCATATTTTATTATGACTAATTTTCCATTGTATATATATATATATATATATATATATATATATATATATATATATATAATCATACCTTCTTTATACATTCATCTATCAGTGGGCATTTAGGTTGCTTCCATGTCTTGGCTATTGTGAATAGTGCTGCTATGAACGTCGGGGTGCATGTATCTTTTTGAATTAGAATTTTCCAGATATATGCTCAGCAGTGGGATTGCTGAATCATATAGTAACTCTACTTTTAGTTTTTTAAGGAAACTCCATACTGTTTTCCATAGATGCTGCACCAATTTACATTCTCAACAACAGTGTAGGAGGGTTTCCTTTTCTCCACAGCCTCTCCAGAATTTATTATTTGTAGACTTTTTGATGTTAACCATTCTGACCAGTGTGAGGTGGTACATCGTTGTAGTTTTAATTTGCATTTCTCTAATAATTAGCAATGTGGAGCATCTTTTCATGTGCCTGTTGGCTATCTGTATATCTTCTACAGAGAAATGTCTGTTTAGGTCTTCTGCCCATTTTTTGATTAGGTTGTTTGTTTTTTTGATACTGAGTTGTATGAGCTGTTTGTATATTTTGGAAATTAATCCTTTGTCAGTCGCATAGTTTACAAATATTTTCACCCAGTTAGTAGGTTGTCTTTTCATTTTGTTTATGGTTTCCTTTGCTATGCAAAACTTATAAATTGGGTTAGATCCATTTGTTTACTTTTTCTTTCAATTCTTTTGCCTTGGAAGACTGATCTAAGAAAATACTGCTAAGAATATTTTGCCTGAGTTTTCCTCTAGGAGTTTTATGGTGTCATGTCTTATATTTAAGTTTTTAAACCATTTTGAGTTTATTTTTGTATATGGTGTGAAGCAGTGTTCTAACTTCATTGATTTTCATAAGGCTGCCCAGCTTTCCCAATACTACTTACTAAAGAGACTGTCTTTACTCCATTGCATATTTTTGCCCACTTTGTCAAAGATTAATTAACTGTAGGTGTGTGGGTTTATTTCTTGGCTCTCTATTCTGTTCCATTGTTCTATATGTCTGTTTTTGTGTATAAGCAAAATTTTAAAAATTGGTGTCATGGGTTGAATTATGTCTACCCCAAAAGAGATATGTTTAAGCCCAAAGCCCCAATACCACAGAATATGAGCTTATTTGGAACTAGGGTGTCAACAGAGGAAATCAAATTAAAATGAGGTTAGAATGAGCCCTAATCTCACTGGTGTCCTAATAAAAAAGGAGAAATTTGGACACACAGACATACACAACAGGGGGAAAACAATGTTAAGATACATGGAGAAGATAGCCATATGACTGACTAATGCATCTATAAGCCAAGAACACCAAGGATTGCCAGCAAACTCCAGAAGCTAGAAGAGGCAAGGAAAGACTTCCCCCTAAAGCAATCAGAGAGAACATGGTCCTGACCACACCTTATTTCAGACTTCAAGCCTCTGAAACTGTGAGACCATCAATTTCTGTTGTTTTAATCCATCCAGTGTATAACAGCCACAGGAAACTGCTACAGTTGGGAATTGGGATTATAGTGTTCTGAGAAAGTTTACACTGGTTGAAGGAAAACTATGCAAGGGGTAAGGGAAATACAAAGTAACATTAAAGACTGGCCTCTATTCCTGTCCTGCCCCTAGTTTCTTCAGAAGCTTTTTTATTGTTTTTAGATTCCATATATATGTGTTAGCATATGGTGTTTGTTTTTCTCCTTCTGACTTACGCAGATGTAGAGAATGGAAACGGGGAGGGAGAAGGGTAAACTGGGACAAAGTGAGAGAGTGGCATGGACTTATATATACTACCAAATGTAAAATAGATAGCTAGTGGGAAGCAGCCACATAGCACAGGGAGATCAGCTCAGTGCTTTGTGACCACCTAGAGGGGTGGGATAGGGAGGGTGGGAGGGAGGGAGATGCAAGAGAGAAGAGATATGGGGATATATGTATATGTATAGCTGACTCACTTTGTTACAAAGCAGAAACTAACACACCATTGTAAAGCAATTTTACTCCAATAAAGATGTTAAAAATTTTTTAAAAATTAAAAAAAAAAAAGACTGGTCTCTAAATAGTTGGAATTGCTTGGCACAATGTTTATCAAGGACCGACAATTACTGATACATTTTTCTTTTCTTCAAAATTAATTGTCTTGTTATTACTAATGTATGACAATGTACACTAACAAGCCCAGCTATTTTTTCCTTTTAAAAAATATCTTTTGCAGTATTAATTAGATCAGCATGCACTTTGTCTGAGACAGTTCAAAACACCAAAACAACTGCTTTTGATCTGATGTTTCTTACTGTACAGACACACACTTTGTCCAGCATAAACATCTTCAACATTTTTGCAGCAAACCCAAACATTTCCATTTTATTATGGGTGGAAAATAACTATTTTGGAAACAGTCAAAACCAAACCCTAAGCACTGACAGTGTGAATGTGAGTGATAAAGATAAAATCCAGCCATAGTTTGGTTCTTAGATTGACTATCAAATTTTATTTTTATTACTGTTGTATAAACATATATGTATACACATGTGTGTAAATATATGCATTGTAATATTACATGTATACATATATAATGTATATTACAGACATTTTTCTATTGTATTTCTATTCTGTTGCCATGTGTAAAATAGATAGCTAGTAGGAACCTGCTATATAGCACAGAGAACTCAGCTCCATGCTCTGTGGTGACCAACATGGGTGGGATGGTGGGGTGGGAGGGAGATCCAAGAGGGAAGGGATATATGTATACATATAGCTGATTCACTTCACTGTACAGCAGAAACTAATACAACACTGTAAAGCAACTATACTCCAATTAAAAATCAAACGTTGAAATTCAATATTTGTGTTATAAAAATGAACTTTAAAATTAATCAAAAGGCAAAGAAAAAAAGGATTGTCAAACAATGCAATTAATTATCTCTTGCTTTACTAAAGAACTAATTTCTTCTCCTAACTTCTTATGATGGTTCAGAGTAACACGTCTATTATTCCCAGCTTAGATAAGACCCTTACTGATTTTATTGGCTCTATAATAGGGATGGAAACACCCATTGATAACCTTCTTCCAACTCCTATAGGGTTTATAACCCATACCACAGCACTGATATTTATAGTATTCAGTATCTTGGTTGTAAATTCCATGAGGACAAGAATCTAAGAGAGGGACATGTGCATAAGAGAATGTTGACAGAGGGTAGTGGGAAAAGAGCTAAGTCAGCATGAGTCAGGAGGCCTGTGTTGGACGGCCAAAGCTGCTACTGTACCAACTTTGTTTCAGAAATATCATAACTTTCCAGAGATTTTTCTGCTCATTAAGAGAAAAAGTATTAGTAATCAACAGCAATAATGTGAAAAAATAGAGTAGAACTATCCACTAAAGTATTGGCAACTGATGCTTTCCCTTCCTTTACCTATACTTTAAATGCTAAAGATTCTTGTGGGTCTATTGTGATCCCTTTCTTCTCCTAACCTAAAACACTTTCTCTGTACAATTACACCTACCACCCCTCTAAGCTTTGATATCCAAGTTTGTTGATTAAACATATCAGTTAGTGAAAACCAACTATATTTGTATCACAGATCTCTCTCTTGGGAGTCACATGTGTGCACCCAACATCTGGTCATACATCCTCACTTGGCTGTCTCAGAGATAGCCCACACTCACAAAGTTCAAAAGAGGAGTCATAAGGCTTCCCTGGTGGCACAGTGGTTGAGAGTCCGCCTGCCGATGCAGGGGACACAGGTTCGTGCCCCGGTCCAGGAAGATCCCACATGCCGCGGAGCGGCTGGGCCTGTGATCCATGGCCGCTGAGCCTGCGCGTCCGGAGCCTGCGCGTCCGGAGCCTGTGCTCCGCAATGGGAGAGGCCACAACAGTGAGAGGCCCGCGTACCACAAAAAAAAAAAAAAAAAAAAAAAGAGGAGTCATCTACTCCTCAGTCATGCCTCTCTACTCATGTTCTCTAACTCTGTGACTGGCCCCCACTAGAAAAACCAATCCCTGGATAAACCAAGTCCATAAGTGAACTCTTTCTATGGGTTCATTTATATATGGGCATCTGAGCTCTGCTGGAAGCAATGTCATGAATTAGTGTCAGAATAATTTGACCACCTTCAACCTCAGGCTATCAGCCTCTCTCTAGCATATCCTTTCTTCTGAGGAACATCAATGAGTTTCAAGGTAAAATATGTTTGAAAAACACTATTATACAAAGTTAAATAAGTTTCTCTACAGAAGGAATTCTTGTTTTTAAATAAATTAATGAACCCTGTGAATCTACAAGGGGTGAGGTAGTTGTAATGTGCAATATTCCTGAAGTTATTTGCCCATACAACCATTTCCCACAGAGCATCTCACAGAGAAAATATTCACAAGAGCATATTTTGATTAGCTCTGGTGTGGCAGACCCAGGATATGTTCAGACATTGCCAAAGCCAGCCCTTTAACCTCCTGGGGCCTCACTTCATCTTCACCACAAGAAGCAATTTGGACTTCAGAAGAGTAACTTGCTCCTAACAGCTTTTTTGTTAAACCAACTGAACCCAATTATTTTATTTTTAATTTTATGAAGTTTTATCTCTATTTTACAAAGAAGAAAACAGGATCCAGAGAGATCAAACACTCACTCAGAGAACACAGATAAAAAGTAACATAGATAAGGATTTAATTTTTTTATAAATTTTATAATAATCAGGCCAGTATTCTTACCCCTGTATTGAAATTCTGAGACTTAGGATTTTTAGCATGAAGGAAAGACAAATAAATGACAATCTCTGGGAAGGAACTCTCATTTGTCCTGAGTTAAAAGTTTGTTTAAATCATAGGAAGTCAAAATTAACAGGTACTTTCAAAGAAATATAGTTTTGTTTAAAGCACATAAAGTAACACTAACGGGTAAATTTTTGAATTATACTTTTATGGTACATTAGAACAGTTTGTAATAAAAGTATAACCTGTTTTAGAACACTTCCCTTAGACTTTCTTTACGCTACTAATTTTTTTTTTTTTTTTTTTTTTTTTTTTTGCGGTACGCGGGCTTCTCACTGTTGTGGCCTCTCCCATTGCGGAGCACAGGCTCCAGACGCACAGGCTCAGCGGCCATGGCTCATGGGCCCAGCCGCTCTGCGGCATGTGGGATCTTCCCAGACCGGGGCACGAACCCGTGTCCCCTGCATCGGCAGGCGGACTCAACCACTGCGCCACCAGGGAAGGCCTACTAATTTTTTTAATTAATTAATTTTATTTTATTTTCAGCTGCGTTGGGTCTTCGTTGCTGCATGTGAGCTTTCTCTAGTTGTGGTGAGCAGGGCTACTCTTCATTGCAGTGCATGGGCTTATTGTGGTGACTTCTCTTGTTGTTGAGCAGAGGCTCTAGGTGCACAGGCTTCAGTAGTTGTGGCTCGCAGGTTCTAGAGCACAGGCTCAGTAGTTGTGGCACACAGGCTTAGTTGTTCCATGGCATGTGGGATCTTCCCGGACCAGGGCTCGAACCCGTGTCCCCTGCATTGGCAGGAAGATTCTTAACCACTGCACCACCAGGGAAACACCACGTTACTAATTTTTTAAAGAATGTTTTATATCATCAAGTAAACTTCAACCCTGTTCTGTGATGTAATGATAACGATAACAATGTACACTGACCTAACACGAACTGTGGCGAAAGCTTGACAAGTATTATCTTACTTAATCCTCACAACCAAGATCTGAGGTAAGTTGTTATTATTATCGTACATTACAGAGGAGGACAGTGAGTCTTGAAGAAGATATAAAACCTTCCCCAAGCCATGAACTAGTAGACAGAGCTGGATTCAAACCTCTGACCATCTGACTTCATAAATGTATTTCCAATAAATATATTACAGTGATTTCTGAGTAAAATAAGACAATTTAAGATATAACATTAGTAATTTAGGAAGAATACCTGTGACCATTCTGGCAAGAAATTTTGTATTAAATTTGTGCACTTTAGGAATAGGTTGAACAAAATTCTTCTGAGAGTTCTCCCTAAAAATGAACAAAGTCAGGATCACACCACCTGTCTGTTGACATTAAAGAAGACAACACAAAGCCCACTCACCTAATCATGACTTGACAGCTCCCATCCAGAACTGGCCTGGAATTTCCTTCCTGGTCAAACAGAGGAAAGGAGTGAATTTAGGATGATGCCAAGACTATAGGGCTGCCTCTGGGATTGGAGCTGCATGTAATATTCCCGTCTCTCCTGTGCTCCTCTGGCCAAGGCCTGCATTGATGACTGCTCAAAATTCCTTCAAGCTATGCTATTCTATGATTCTACTAGTAAACTGCTCCCTAGTTGTGAGGGAACAACTCTTCTAGCAGACACATTACTGCTTCAGGCTCCCAAATTGCCAATTATTGTACTGGAGATGAAATGTAATGTCTTGAAAGAATTAGTGTTCCAAAGAGCCAACAGGGTGTTTCTTATTCACCTTGAGGACTGGCTGATGGAAGTTACCTGTCCAAGAACCAGTACACCATTTTGAAATATGTATCCTGAGAGTAAAGTTGGGTTCACTCACCTTTGTCTAAATCTGTAGCAAAACTACACATGAAATATGAAATGAACCACAGTGTGTTTATGAGAGAAAGTGACATCATCTGAAGGAAACTAGTTGGAAAACTTTTTTTTTTGAAAATCTTTTATTTTTCTGAAAAATCCCCTGAGTATATCATTTATCAAATAAGTTTGTGTCCTGAGCTCTTATATATGATGTTTTCCAAATAGTGAGGTGTTAATTCACTGCCTTATCTCCCTAAACCCACTCACTTTTTTCTCATATTTTACTTTCTCTTGAATGTGGTAATGAAATGGGAGGCTGTGATGGTTACATGTGCCACACGATACCTGGCACTCCTGGGTCCATCCACCAAACCCTTGGGCTCCCCTCCTGCTGACATCACTGTCATTCCAAGGAAGTGGGATCAAAGTTCAGTTCTCACCCCTGCTCTTCATTGCTGTCACCTCTGGTGGTCCCAGTCCTACCTCATGTCACCCCTAATCACACACCCAGGCAAAAAGGACATTTAAACTTGACTTCAAGGTAAGAGAATTTCAAGGTACACCTAACGGCTGTTAAGGAATATGGTGGTTGTAATATCTAAGTTTTCAGCTTAGTTGGTAATTTTTAAGACCCTCAGTTACTCAAGATCAAGGTTGTTAGAACTCAGGCCATAAAAGTCTGTCAAATAATTTGATCAAATTGTGCTTGCCAATCATTTGCAAATAGTTGTTGAGGAATATCCATGTGCTGGCATTGGGAATGCAGCAGTCCCAAGAAGGATGTGGACCTTCTCTCTCAGACATTCAGGATGAAATGGAGATGCACACTAGTACACAAAATGTCCATGTGGTATGTTCAGTACCACAGGAGGAAGTGAGAGTGCTGAGTGCACAGGTTGGGGCCCCCTGCTCTTCTCTTTCCCAGACCCACCTTCTGTTGGCCCTTAGGAGTGTTAACTGAACTTGGTGATCTGCCATCCAGAACAATACTAAGTGTACTCAGTTACTTACCAGGTCTCAGGACTATCGGAAGCACACAACATGTGTTACTTCATTTAATCACTCCAACAACCTAGTAAAGCTAGTATTATTTCTAGATTCCCCTTTAACAAATGAGAGAGCTGTGGCAAGAATTGTCCAAGAACCTACAGTTAGTAAGTGATGGAAATAACATTTCATCCTGGGCAGTCAGTTTCCAGAACCCACATGCTTAATCACTCCACTAAACTATTTCATAAAATAAAATAGTCTATTTTTCTGTTCCTTTATTATGAAAATATTCTCCAAACTATTCCAGTCAACCACCAAATGCATCTATCTGTTTACCCAACAAACATTTATTAGGTGCTTACCAGGTACAAGGCCCTATGAGGCCATAAAGATAAATTTCCTGGAAATTTAAAGATAAGGTTGGGAAACAAATAACTTAGAAAGCAAGGTAAATACAATTCGATCAGAGAAAACACCTAACTACTCCCAGCCTTGGGGGTTCAGCAAGAATATTTTCTCTCTGTATTTAATCTCCCTCATAGCCAAAGAGTAACCAGACCTTAGCCAGTGAAAGGGCTTTGAGGCAGTGAGAAAAACATGCCCTGAACATGAGCAGAGGGAGAGCTTAGTCCTGGAAAGCAGTGAGGTGAGGGCTTGCAGAACCCTGTGAGCTGTAAGTGGGTGGGAAGTCAAGAGTTAGGGCATGCGGGGAAAGTGTGTGTCACATCGTGAAGGATGCAACCCTCCTACCCTAGGCAGACAAGGAGCCACCAAACAATTGAGGAATTTTAATCAAAAGAGTGACAAATCAGAACTATGTTTTAGGAAGAAAACTTTGACTATACATATATCACTTCCCATCTTTTTAATATCACCATCTGACCAAGTTCTCCATCTGAACATAGAAAACAGCAAACCTCTCCCCCTCTTTCTCTTATTAAGTCTGTAGAACCTCACCATTGATTCAAAATAGTTGCCTTTGAGAAAGTTATTTTCTCACAATACTGCAATAAAAGAAGTTTGATTCTTTCTCACAAACTCTCTTTTTTCTTGGGCTTCACAAAGCAGAAATAGAACACAAAAATGAATAGAATAAGAAAACTGCTGCTTTGGATATGATAAATGGCAATATTATGTTTAATATTGCTCTCCTGGAATGTTTTGATTTTTTTAAAATTATTAAATAGCTAATAAAACATGCACAAATTCAAAGCATATTAATTTAACTCAGTTCGATCACCTAACACCTGTATACAGTTCAAGGTTTTAATGGTGTTACAACTTCACCCTAGACCTTCGTTCTACTTCAGTTTTAAAATGCAATCTTCCTATGTCTTCTTTGGGTTTCAGAAACCTTAACTGCATTTTAGTGACTACAGTTTTTCTTTTTTGCTCTTTTGTATGAGTCATGTAGACAAAAGAGTATATCACGTACATGTATTTATATCCATCTCAATAAAAACTGTAAAACAAACACCAGTGTAACTACCCCCAGCATAGTATATAAAAAAGTAAAGACAACTTTGAACTCCCTCTTATGCTTCTTTCCACATCTCTCTCCCTCTTCCCCAGAGTAGCTACTATTCTAACATTTTTGTTATTTGCTCCTTTGTTTTCTGTATGGTTATAGTATTTCTGTGGGAATCTCTAAATCATATAGCTTAGTTTGACCATCTTGAACTGTGTATATAAGTGAAAAGAAAACAGACTAAGAGTCTGCCATGAAGCTCTCACAAATCAAGGAGTGGCTTCTGTGAAGCTTCGGGGCTCTATCCCTCAGCATTCAGCAGGGGCCCAAGGGCGAGAAAGCATTATCTTGAAGACACTTGTGGTGCAGTTTTTGTGGAATGAAATGAACCCTATGAACATATAGAGAAGACCTACAAAGTTCTTAATAACTGTTTTTTGCAGCAATATCACTGGTTTGGCCTGAGGAGAACAGAGACAATATAGAACCAGGAGAGGCGTTCGGATCCCCAGAATTTTACTGACAGGAAGTAGCCTGGGAGAGATGCTCAACTACACATATATGCTGCCTTTTATGAAAAGTGAAATATGGAGGTGGAAACAAGAGCCCAGAATCTGTAGCTGGGAACCAGGGAAAATTATTCCTAAGCTTTGAGGCCTAATGGAAGAACTTCCAATATTTGCCTGGTTGGATTTCAGAATTTTTATGGACTAGAGACTCCTTGGAGGCTCCTATTTAATCCTTTTTGAGCGACAATGTCTAAAGTGATTATATGATGTCTAAAGACTGTCCCACCATTATATCACAGGTGTGGGGGAAGATAACTTGTGGGTTTTGTTTCACAGGTCTATAGATCAGGATGAACTGTACTCAGGGAGCCATACTTAAGGAACTGAACCAAGGAACTTCATTTATACCTGGTCCTGGTTTAGAGACAAAATGCTGGGTTTTCAACCAGGATAATAGAATGAGACAGGCCTTGGGAGGGGGGTGAGTGTATTTTGCATGTGGGAAGGACATGAGTTTGGGGGCCAGAGGACAAATTATGGCAGGCATCCACTTAGATGGTCTCTAATAGTACCTGCTTTTTCATACCCTGGTGTAATCCCCTTGACTGTGGGCTAGACTTAATGATTTTTTTCTAATTAATGGAATATGGTAGAAGTGATGGACTGTCACTGACAAGATTAGATTATAAAACAACTGTGGCTCCCATCTTGGTTTGGTGCTCTCTCTGTCTCTGTCTCTGTCACTCTCTTTGTCCCTCTGTCTTTGTGTCTGTCTCTTTCCCTGTCTCTCTCCTTTTCTCCTTCTCTTTCTCCCAAATTGCCTGTCACGGGAGCAAGACTTGCCAATAAACATGTGAGTAATCTTGAAAGCAGATTATTCTCTTCCAGTTCAGCCTTAAACTGAGACCACTGCCTCAGCCAACAGCTTGACTACAACCTAATGAGAGACGTTGAGCCAGAGGCACCCAGCTAAGCTTCCCTCATAATATTCCAGATCCACAGAAACTGTAAGATAATAAATGTTTGTTATTTTAAGTTGTTAAATTTGGGGTTAATTTGTAGTACAGAAATAGACAACTAACACAGATTTTGTCATGTGACAATACAAAACTAATGTATACTTAACTCAGTTCCTCAGACAATGATGTTTTTAATTATCTGATTCCTAAGCCTGGATGGTTTATCAGACAAAACCAATAATTCTGTAAGACTAACTCCAAAGTATTTGAACCAGTAGGGCTGGACAACCAGACTTTATATAAAAATTTCCATCCTTGGTGATAACGGCTTAAAGAAAATGGATTGTGGCAGTAATAACAAAGTGATAATTATAATAGTACCTTACATTTATGTAGGGTCCTAGAGTTTACAGAGCAATTTCACATAAATGACCCAACTTTATTCTCAAAAATGACTCCGAATTTCATCATTATTTCAGTTTTTAAGATAAACAAAATGCATAGCAAAAAAGTTAGAGACAAGCCCAAACTCATCCTCTAATAAGTGCCAAAACAGGCCATGAACTTTTGTCTTCTGATTACATAATCCACCCTCACCACGTCTCTGGAGTCTTTCTGATTTGTTATAGGTGTGGGCAGTCTGTGATTGTACAGACCTAGAAGAATAATTCTAAAATGCCAGATGTTACTTGATATCTTATAAATTACAACTAAAGCGTCTCTGATAATGTACTGGTTTACCCAAGTTAAAATAGCTGATAATTAAATGGTTCTGTAGCATAACAAAATTATCAGACTTTATTAACAGATCAAAGTATTATTAGATGAGTGCTTTATTTCACTAGGAATAGTCTTGACATAAAAGAAAGAAAGCAATTTCACATTCAGAGCCGTGATGTTTTTGTCTCTGACTATAAAATTGGTGTCTAAAGATATGATAAAAATCCCATTGCATCTTCTTGCATTTTTTGCCCCTACAGTCATCCTAAAATATTCAGGGCTCCAATTTACCTCAACTTGCAGAAGGCACTGAAAATAATTTCCTGTAAGGAAAGAGTACATGGCAAATTATCTCTATCACGTACATTAAAGTAATGTAGCATTCCATTCTCAAGTTAAAATAGACCTGAGACCCTGTGGTTTTGTGTAGAAAAGGATTGAAAAATACCCAAAAGAACGTACCTCAGGACACACAAAAAAAGTGTTTTCTCAAACAAAACTTCCTAAATATCACTTTACAGTTTCTGGGCTCCCAGTCATTTCAGGAGACAAATAAGCAAAAATTTCTTATGTTTGGCTTACACATCACACCCACCCACCAAAAGGCCTTTTTAATTTATTTTTCATAGATTTGTTAATAATAATTTTGAGATCGAAGTGTTAATATAATTTTAATTTTTAAGATGATAAATCTATAAGTCATTTTCATAAAACAAAAATTGGTATTTCAAATCTTTTAAGGTATCTTTTTTAAGTTTTTCAAATGAGAGAAGTTGACATTTATTAAGAGTTTCAGATGCCTAGTGAAAATTTGAAAATTCTTTCAATTTAGACATAGCTACTTATATAGCACTTTTAATGGACAAATACTTAGATAGTATTTTAAAACTAAAGATATTTGCATAAAAATATAATCTGCATTTTTAAGACTTCATCTGTTCCTCATTCTTCTTTACTCAAAATTATAATATTTTGTTTACAATATCATAATCCTTCCCAGGGAACAAAATCTAATGCTGTAAACGACCATTATGATTTCAAGCGAGCATTAAGTACATGCAGCAAATAAACTCTTTCATGAAAAAAGTCTTTGTCTACAAAAGAATTTCACAGCATTTGACATAATAGTCAACATTTTACTCCTTTTTTTTCAGCAGATATCTGACACATTTTAAATTTCCAAACGGCCACAGAACAATAGCACCACTTTAACATTTTAAAAGGAAGAGACTTACTCTTGATATTCTGACAGAATTATCATTCCTTTTCACAACTGAAAAGAGAAATTCTTTAACTCTTAGCAAAAAAAAAATAATTCTTCTGAAGATATTGTCTCTTTGGAAATATTAAAGGGTCATACACTTAGCTGATTGTTGTTTTGAGCACATGGATTAGGTTGGATTTTTTCTCCACATCTTTGTTAAACACACATCAGGTCATGTCATTACTTTTCTTAAAATTCTTCACTCTCCTATCACTCTCAAGACAAAGTCTGAATTCTACTTATTCTTTTATTCTTATTAATAGTTATTTTATATTTTTTATCTTTTATTCTTATTTATATTTATTATTCTTATTATATAAGAACATATATATATAAGAATATATATTCTTATTCTAATTGTATATTATATATAATATATTATATATAATTATATATATCTAGTTATATATAAGAATTATATATAATATATATAATTAGATATTATATATAATTATATAATGATTATATATAATGATTATATAATTATATATAATTCTTATAAGCACCTTCATATATTGGCCCCTGAATATCTAGTATCATCTTTCACATCTACACTTTTCCTCCTCCAATCCCCTTCCCTATCTACTCATTGACTTACAGTTTCTTTAACATAGCAAACTCTACCACATCTTCAATAGCTTTTAAAGCATTTTTTACTTGAAAAATTGTTCTTTCCTCAGCCTCACTTTGGTCACCTGGCAAAAGTATTTTTTGATAATCAGACAGAATATGTATTCCCTCTTCTGGATTCACAGAAGTTTGGTCAATGATAGTATCTAATTAACTGAGTTTTAATCATTTGTTTCTTTACTTATATCTCCTTACTAGAAAGTAAGTACCTTAAAGCTGTGTCTCCAGGACACAGCAAATAGAAGATAAAGATTTTTATTATTTGAATGGATAAATAAAGGAAGGAAAGAAAGATGGAATGTCTGACTTCATGATGGACTATATTTACTTATTTCTAACTAGAGATCAGATTTGTGACCCAAATTCTGATACAAAGGTAAAGAATAAATGATGCTTTATGATTTTGTGTTCTTCCTTATATAGGTATTAAAATGATTATTTTAATATTTCTTGTAAAAAGAGAAAAAGTATGTAAAGTTCCTCAAACAGGGTAGATATTATCATAGCTAACATTTAATGAACTAATTTTATCTGGCAGGCATGATGAGCATTATCCCATTTAATTGTCAAAGAAATTTTACAAGGTAGATTATCATTAGTCCTATTTCCCAGGTAATAAAAATTAATGCACGGCAAGAGGGTCACAGCTAATAATTAGGAAGGAATTTTGACTAGACCATCGGTCTGTCTGTTTTGAGCACAAGCTCTCACTGCTACACTGGAAGTCACCAGATAAGTTAAACATAAATCTCAGCAAGATCTGTTTCAATCTACCTCCTAGAGTAATGAAAATAAAAACAAAAATAAACAAATGGCTTAAACTTAAAGGCTTTTGCACAGCAAAGGAAACCATAAACAAAACAAAAAGACAACCCTCAGAATGGGAGAAAATATTTGCAAACAGTGCAACTGACAAGGGATTAATCTCCAAAATTTACAAACAGTTCATGCAGCTCTATGTCAAAAAAACAAACAACTCAATCAAAAAATGGGCAGAAGATTCTAAATAGACATTTCTCCAAAGAAGACATACAGATGGCCAAAAAGCACATGAAAAGATACTCAACATCACTAATTACCAGAGAAATGCAAATCAAAACTACAATGCAATATCACCTCAAACTTGTCAGAAGGGCCATAATCAAAAAATCTATGAAAAATAAATCCTGGAGAGGGTGTGGAGAAAAGGGAACCCTCCTACACTGTTGGTGGGAATGTAAATTGGTACAGCCACTATGGAGAACAGTATGGAGGTTCCTTAAAAAACTAAAAATAGAACTACCATATGATCCAGCAATCCCACTCCTGGGCATATATCTAGATAAAACCATAGTTTGAAAAGACACATGCACCCTAGTGTTCACTGCAGCACTAGTTACAATAACCAAGATATGGAAGCAACCTAGATGTCCATCAACAGAGGAATGGATAAAGAAGATGTGGTACATGTATACAATGGAATATTACTCAACCATAAAAAGAATGAAATAATGCAATCTGCAGCAGCATGGATGGACTTAGAGATTATCATACTAAGTGAAGTAAGTCAGAAGAGAAAGATATCATATGATATCACTCATACGTGGAATCTAATTTTTAAAAATGATACAAATGAACTTATTTACAAAACAAACACAGACTTACAGATATTAAAAATAAACTTATGGTTACTGAAAGGGAAACGTGGGGTGAAGAGATAAATCAGGAACTTGGGATTAATATACACACACTACTATATATAAAATAGATAACCAACAAGGACCTACTATATAGTACAGGGAACTATACTCAATATTCTGTGATAACCTATATGAGAAAAGAATCTGAAAAAGAATGAAATATATATATATACATATAACTGTATCACTTTGCTGTACACCTGAAACTAACACAACATTGTAAATTGACTATAATCCAATAAAATTTTAAAAGGAAAAGAAAAGAAAAGAAAAAGCATCATTTGTACTTTATGTATCATAAAAGTGATTGCATGAATATTGCATTATAACAGTGACAAAATAAAATTTTTCCAAACATGAATAATCCAAGCCATATATTTCTTTGATAAATTGGAAAGACCACAGGAGATAGCAGGAAGCAAAATAGGAGCTCATTATATCCTTGATTACAATGATACCTAAAACAAATCTGTCCTTAAGTAGTGCCAGAAGAAAACATGCATCGCATTATTTGCTACTTAGCCAACCTCATAGAATTGTTGAGTAAAATACTGAGTTTATTTTTATGACACTTTTCAGATAGTTAAATTAAATATTTAGATTCAGATAAATGTACACTGTAATTATTATTAGCAATAATACTATTTTGTCTTATAAAAGAAAATGTTTGCTACTTTAACAGGAGTTTGATCTCAGGGATTACTTTCCTACAATTTCATTCAGGTGAATATTTCTTCTAAATGACTTGCCATAGACAAACCTTCTAAAGTTCAACTCAAATTTATGCATCTCTGACATACATAAACAGACACAATAGCTGCCATTAAATGACACCCTTAAACATCCCTCAGAAATTTCCTGCACACAAATATCTTCCAGGCAGATAAATGGCTTTTGCAGAATTTCTTTTCCAGCAGGCAAAGTACAGAGTTTATTGGGCCTCGTTATGCTCATAGCATGTAAGTGTGAAGGAAACCACACACACTGTCTACCCCAGAGATTCTCAAAGTGTGGTCTCCATATTTGCAGCATTAGCATGGCCTGGGAACCTATTGCAAAGCAGATTCTTGGGCCTCCCCAAACCTACTTCATCAGAAACTAGTGAGTGAGATTCACCTATCTGTGTCTCCAGGTAAATCTGCTACATACCAAAGTTCCAGAACCATTGACTTACCCCTGCTTTTGTTTCCCAGGTGAGGAAACTGAGGTCTCAGGTTCTCTAATTGACCAAATTCACCAGACTGAGACATAATAATTTATTGTGCAAAGGCCAGTAAACTCTCCTATCCCTGATTTCCATCTCAGGGATTTCTATAGGAGTCAAGCCTAGAGAGCCACAATATGAAGAAGCCATTGTTGATTTTCCAGTTAGCAGTGCAGTTAAAGCTTGTTTCCTAAAGTGGAAGCAACACCTCTGAGCATTTTATGCTTCAATTAAGACTAGAGAGTTGCTTCAGTAAGAATCTACCGTTCTGATAATTGTCCCACACATCAATAATCTCATAGAGTTCTTCAAAATGAGCCAATTTTAACTTCCCTATAGAATCAAAGAATAAAGATCAAATTTTCCCTTTCTTACAACAATCTTTAAATCTGTCTATTTCCACTTGACACAACCCATCTATAAGACCCATATACTATGGAGGTACAAAGTTAGAACCTTGGCATGTGTGGGGACTTTGATGTGTTGGGACAGTTTGGAACCCATGGATCTTTGGGTTGTCTGGTTTGAACCCTCACCCCATCTGGATTCCCATTCCCACTGTGATCACAACTTTATCACTGTCTCTGGGCATTTATCTAATCTAAAATCACTTGCTCCTTTTCTCTATGAGGAAGAGGAAATTTTTTCCTCATTGAGTATCAGCATACCAAAACTTCTCCATTGTTCCACAAGGATCCCCACATATGCTCAGAAGTACATTTCCAATATGTAGATCTCGAAGTAGAATTTGTATGAACATAATAATTTTACCCAAGAATGAAGAGAAATGTTCTTCTACTTGTTGAAAGAAAATATTCCTTCTAGAATCAGAAATTGTAGCTCAAGTCAAAAGTGTACATGAAATGCGGAGGTCTGATAAGAATTGCCCTATGCCAGTTCCTCCTTCCAGATTTGTCAACTGCAATACCTGTGTCTGTGTCCAGGAATTGCATGTTCATGGTCTGATTATTTCCTATGTTGGTCAGGCATCTAGGTATGAAAGACAGTACTTCTTATTCTTAAGAAGATGTATATTACCATAATAAGGATGTGTATTTAGTGTTTTGTGAAGATATTAATGCTTCCTGAGGACTGATCTTTGCCTTCTAATTTCAACCACCTGGTGTATCAATATATTAACTAAATTCTTGCTAAGTTTTCTAAGGCAAATAAACATTTTCTCATCCCCAGGATTTATTTGTTTACAGTATTTTAAATTACTAGAGATCATAAAGAATAGCCCTTTATCTCCCTTATTGCCATGACCTTTCAAAATGAAGAGCACTATAAATTTTTTTGAAAGAAAGAAAGAAAAAAAAAAGAAGAAAGGAAGGAAGAAGGAAGGAAGAAAGAAAGAAAGAAAGAAAGAAAGAAAGAAAGAAAGAAAGAAAGGAAGGAAGGAAGGAAGGAAGGAAGGAAGGAAGGAAGGAAGGAAGGAAGAAAGAAAGGAAGGAAGGAAGGAAGGAAGGAAGAAAGAAAGAAAGAAAGAAAGAAAGAAAGAAAGAAAGAAAGAAAGAAAAATGCCTCTGCTGCAGCATTTCAAGTCTTTATGACAGTGTCTGGCTCACAGTTTTCTCAACAGATTGCTGCTTTCCTAATGATCCCTTTTTCTGTTTTATTTCCTCAAATCCATTTATTTTCAGGTCTGCAAGGTCACGTACTCTTTCTATCTCTCCAGATACATCATACCCGTTTCCAGAGATTAAATAATATCTAATCACAAATCTAATGAAATAATTTAGGAAAAGATTGCCTATTTATAGGCACTCACCCAACAGCTCTTCCCTCAGACACTCAGAAAGTCATCAAGTGCAGGCTTTCCTTCCCGCACCTACGGTCAGACACAGGCTCATTTCACAGGAATGGCACATAGCAATTCATTCTGGAGACAGCCTTTGTTACCACGGTTTTACACACTATTAAGAACTGATAGTGGCAGCCTATATTACCATGCTTACTGAACTACCCACATAAGGTGGGTTTGTTATTGTTTACTTTGTTAAAAGTTATTGATAACATAAAAAGGAAAACAAGAAAGAAACCTCAGACCAATGGTAGACTAAGCTAGCTTTAGAAAATATACCATCCTCTAACCATATATATGATTTTTGTATTAGTTTGTTTGTGTATAAGAGAAACACTTTACTCATACACAATATTTTGACACCAGATGTGTGGGTATTTTCCCCACACCAACTAATTCTCTGCAACACTGGTTGGGTGTCCTACAATTTAATTCAATTCTGATACTAAATGGAGTTAGCACAGACCCCAAAGGTGAAGGGCTCAGTCTCATAAGACAGCCCTCCACGTCAGATGCCAATCACAGGCAACCAGGTTATCCACAACTTCTGCTGACTTGGCTACAAATCAGAGTTCATATGTCCCCCTTCTTAGATTTGATCATTTGTAAGCACAGCTCATAGAACTGAGAGAAACTTACATTTACCAGTTTATCATATAATAAGAGTATGATAAAGAATATAGATGAACTGCCAGAGGAAGCACAGGGCAAGTTCTGGAAGGGTCCCATGTGCAGGAACTTATGTTCCCTTGAAATTCGAGTGGGTCACCTTCTTAGAACATAGATGTCCTCATCAACCAGGAAGCTCTACAAACCCCATACTTTTGGGATTTTTATGGATCTTTCATTATATAAATATGATGAATCAATGACTCAATTTCCAGCTCCGTTCCCCTTCCCAGAGGATGGGATGGTGGGACTAAAAGTTCCCAGGTTCTAATCATTCCTTGGTCTTTCTGGTAACCAGTCCCCTGGTTATCCTGAAGATATCTAGGAACCCAGCAAGAGTCACCCCATTAGAACAAAAGACATTCCTATCACCTAGGGAATTCCAAGGGATTTAGGAACACTTTGTCAGGAACACGGGTCAAAAGCCAAATAATAGAACAAAAGATGCTCCTAGTGCTCTTATCATTTTGGAAATTACAAGTGTTGGGAGTGCTATGTCAGAAAACAGGCATAGACCAATATAAATACTTTGGCATATGTATAGACCAATATAATAGTTAATATATTTTCTATTATTTCACAGTTTCCTTATTGGAATTTCCACATTTTCTGATCAATGAAGTTCCTATTTTGGATTTCTTTGTAGTTATCTACAATATTCTCATTGGTTTCCATTTCTGCCAAATGGTTCTGTGGCCTTTGCTGTATGTTTCCACATTAGGAGCAGACTCAAGAAATGTGTTAGAATGCCACATAACTCACAAATACAATAAATATTCAATTTTACAAAATGAGATATTCATTATACTAGAGAATCTCACTGTGGATACAATTCTTTTCATTCATTTATAAATATTTTTGAGGGCTTATAATATACCATCCATATTAACTAAACACTTGGGAAAACAAAGATGAAATAACCATGAAATCTACTTTACACCATCAGCTGTATTTAAAGAACAAGTCAAATTTAATGTTTCCCATGCTATCTTAAGATTGTCATTTTATTACCTAGAAATAAACACCTTTCCAAATGAAATTTATTTCTAGAAATATCCATAGAATTATCCATCCACCTTCATAAGTGAATGACTCCTCAAAAATTCTCATTTCCAAAATAATCCTCAAACCTCAATAATTTGCACTTTTATTAAGGGAATATCAATAGTTTCTTTGTAAAAGGGAGATATAGTTTTAGGGAATATAGTCTTCTGTAGAAAAGCGCTAGTTTCTGCTGCTGCAACTCTCTACTTCTATACTTTCATTGTTCTTCCCAGAGGCCTCACTGTTTCCAGGACAGCAGAGGCACCTCAGGGAAACCCGACCCAGGCCTGCCCATCTCGGCTCCTCACAGATCTTCCACTTCCTTACCATGAGCCAGATTAATTCAGAACCATGAGAGCTGTCAGCTCAGGTTAGAACAGACCATCTGCACTAATGAGGCAATAACTTTTTTTTTTTTTTTTTGGTACATGGGCCTCTCACTGTGGCCTCTCCCGTTGCGGAACACAGGCTCCGGACATGCAGGCTCAGTGGCCATGGCTCATGGGCCCAGCTTCTTCGTGGCATGTGGGATCTTCCCGGACCAGGGCACGAACCCATGTCCCTTGCATCGGCAGGCAGACTCTCAACCACTGCGCCACCAGGGAATCCCGAGGCAATAATTTTTAAAGTGCAATTTTGTCACTCCTCTTAAAGAATTTATTTGTAATTTAAAGACACAATTCCTTAAGTGAAAGAACTGCTCTAGGTAGGAAATTAAGCCCTTTGTCATATCAGCAAATGAGATATTTGGGGATGGGAGTATCTTACAGTGTTCAAGTTTAGATCAGCTTCTGGAATCCTCTCTCTCTTCACCTCTCCAGTCTCTACAATCTTTAAACATCATCTCAAGTTCCATCCCTTACATGGGTTTCTCCCCACCACTTCAGTCCTGAAATTATACAACATTTTGGGTCTGTTTCCTAACTTAAATGAAAGCTATGTTCATTCATTCAACAGATATTTATTGAGGGCCTCTTTACATGCAGCAGAAAATTTCCTAGCAGTAAGAAAGGGCAAGCCCCAGTGTACAAGCATTTTTCAATCCTATGCTGGTTATATCCCATTGGCCATAGCAAGTATTATAACCAAGCTAAGTGTCAATGTGGGAAACACTACACTAGGGTATAATAAGAGCAGGAGGGGTTCACTGGGGACATTATTATAACAGTCGATCATATTAGACCAAATAGATAAGGGTACCTGGAACTTTGGATCTAGACTGAGTAACATAAAGATGAAAGGGCAGTGAAGAATTTTTTTTATGATGTTGGCTTGGCTTTCATAAACACCTTAATCTTAGTATTTATAATTATTTTAAACTAAATATTTTTTTATTCACTTACTTTTTAATATCTGTCTCCTGCTCTAGATTGTAAGCTTAACCTAAAGTGGGCAGGAATGAGACCCTCCCACCAAACAGCTTGCACAAACCTCTTAGACAATCTCATCCACCAACGGGTAAACAGCAAATGCAAGAAGAACTACAATCCTGCAGCCTGTGGAACAGAAACTGCAATCACAAAAAGTTAGACAAAATGAGACTGTAGAGGAATATGCTCCAGATGAAGGAACAATATAAAGCCCCAGAAGAACAATAAGTGAAGTGGAGAGAGGTAATCAACAAGAAAAATAATTCAGAGTAAAGATAGTGAAGATGATGCAAGATCTCAGAAAAAGATTGGAGGTACAGATTGAGAAGATACAAAAATATTTAATAAAGACCTAGAAGAACCAAAGAATAAACAGAGATGAAAAATACAATAACTGAAATGAAAAATACACTAGAAGGAATCAATAGCAGAGTAACTGAGGCAGAAGAATGAATAAGTGAGCTGGGAGACAGAATAGTGGAAATCACTGCTGTGGAACAGAATAAAGAAAAAAGAATGAAAAGAAATGAAGACAGTCTAAGAGATCTCTGGGACAACATTAAAGGCACCAATATTTGAATTATAGAGGTCCCAGAAGGAGAAGAGAGAGAGAAAGGACCTGAGAAAATATTTGAAGAGATAGTAGATGAGCAATCCCTTAACATGGGAAAGGAAACAGTCACCCAAGTCCAGGAAGTACAGAGAGTCCCAGGCAGGATAAACCCAAGGAGGAACATGCAGAGAGACATTGTAATCAAACTGACAAAAATTAAAAGCAAAGAAAAAACATTAATAGCAACAAGGGAAAAGCAACAAATAACATACAAGGGAACTCCCATAAAGTTATCAGCTGATTTCTCAGCAGAAACTCTGCAGGCCAGAAGGGAGTAGCATGATATATTTAAAGTGATGAAAGGGAAGAACCTACAACCAACAATGTTCTACCTAGCAAGGTTCTCATTCAGATTCAAAGGAGAAATCAAAAGATTTAATGACAAACAAAAGCTAAGAGAATTCAGCACCACCAGACCAGCTTTGTGACAAATGCTAAAGGAATTTCTCAAGTGTAAAAGAAAAGGCCACTACTAGAAACAAGAAAATTACGAATAGAAAAACTCACCAGTAAGAAAAATATAAAGCAAAATTAGGAAATCATCTGCACAAAAATATGATATCAAAACCAGCAATTGTGAGAAGAGGAGAGCATAAATGCAGGATATTGGAAATGCATTTGAAATTAAAAGACCAGAAGCTTAAAACAACCTTGTTCACATACAGACTGCTATATCAAAGCCTCTTGGTATTTGCAAACTGAAAATCTAGAATATATACACACACAAAAACAGAAATAAGAATCCAAACACAACACTAAAGTTAGTCATTAAATCATGAGAGAAGAGAACAAAGAGGAAAGGAAGAAAAAAGACATACAAAGCAAACCCAAAACAATTAAGAAAATGGTAACATGAACATACATATCAATAATTACCTTAAATATAAATGGAGTAAATGGTCCAACCAAAAGACACAGACTGGCTGAATGGATACAGAAACAAGACCTGTATATATGCTGTCTACAAGAGCCTCACTTCATACCTAGGGACACATACAGACTGAAAGTGAAGGGATGGAAAAAGATATTTCATGCAAATGATAATCAAAAGAAAGCTGGAGTAGCAATACTCATATCAGACAAGATAGACCTTAAAAGAAAGACCATTACAAGAGACAAGGAAGGACACTACATAATGATCAAGAGATCAATCCAAGAAGATATAATAATTGTAAATATTTATGCACCCAACATAGGAGTACCTCAGTACATAAGGCAAATGCCAACAGCCATAAAAGGGGAAATCAACAGGAGCACAATAATAGTGGGGGACTTTAACACCCTACTTACACCAATGGACAGATCATCTAGACAGAAAATAAATAAGGAAACACAAGCTTTAAATGATACAATAGATCAAATAGACAACTGATATTTATAGAACATTCCACCCAAAAGTGGCACAGTACACTTTCTTCTCCAGTGCTCATGGACATTTCTCCAGGATAGATCACATCTTGGGTCACAAATCAAGCCCTTGATAAATTTAAGAAAATTGAAATCATATCAAGTATCTTTTCTGACCACAGTGCTACAAGATTAGTAATCAATTACAGGAAAAAAAACCTGTAAAAAATACAAACACATGGAAGCTAACCAATGTGCTACTAAATAACCAAGAAATCACTGAAGAAACCAAAGAGGAAATCAAAAAATACCTAGAAAAAAATGAGAATGAAAAACACAACAAACCAAAATCTATGGGAGGCAACAACACCAGTTCTAAGAGGGAATTTTATTGCATTACAATCCTACCTCAAGAAATAAGAAAATTCTCACATAAACAACCTAACCTTACACCTAAAGCAACTAGAGAAAGAGGAACAAACAATACCTAAAGTTAGTAGAAGGAAAAAAATCATAAAGATAAGAGCAAAAATAAATGAAATAGAGACAAAGAAAACAGTAGCAAAGATCAATGAAACCAAAAGTTGGTTCTTTGAGAATATAAACAAAATTGATAAACCTTTAGCCAGACTCACCCAGAAAAAAAGGAAAAGTGTTCAAATCAATAAAATTAGAAATGAAAAAGAAGAAGTTACAACAGACACCACAGAAATACAAAGGATCAAGAAAGACTACTACAAGCAACAATATGTGAATAAATTGGACAACCTGGAAGAAATGGACAAACACTTAGAAAGATACAATCTCCATGGACTGAACCAAGAAGAAACAGAAAATATGAAAAGACCAATCACAAGTACTGAAATTAAAACTGTGATTAAAGAGCTCCCAACAAACAAAAGTCCAGGACCTGATGGCTTCACAGGAGAATTCTATCAAACATTTAGAGAAGGGTTAATACATATCCTTCTGAAATTATTCCAAAGAATTTCAGAAAAAGGAATATTCCATGAGCCACCATCAGCCTGATACCAAAGCCTGATTTCAAGAAGTTTTTCAATATCCACAAATCAATCATTGTGATACACAATATCAACAAACTGAAGAATAAAAATCATGTGATCACCTCAATATATGCAGAAAAAGCTTTTGACAATATTCAACACACATTTATGGTAAAAAGTTTCCAGACAGTGGGTACAGAGGGATCTTACCTCAACATAATAAAGGCCATGTATGACAAACCTACAGCTAACATCATACTCAATGGTGAAAAGCTGAAAGCATTTCCTCTAAAATCAGGAACAAGACAAGGATGTCCACTCTTGCCACTTGTATTCAACATAGTTTTGGAAGTCCTAGCCAAAGCAATCAGAGAAGAAAAAGAAATGCAAATTGGAAAAGAAGAATTTAAACTGTTAACTGTTTGCAGATGACATGATACTATACATAGAAAATCATAAAGATGTGGCCATAAAACTACTAGAGCTCATCAATGAATTTGGTAAAGTTGCAGGATACAAAATTAATACACAGATATGTCTTGCATTTCTATACACTAACAACCAAAGATCAGAAAGAAAAATTAAAGAAACAATCCCATTTACCATTGCATTAGAAAGAATAAAATACCTAGTAATAAACCTATCTAAGGAGACAAAGGACCTGTGCTGAGAAAACTATAAGACAGTGATGAAAGAAACCAAAGATGACACAGACAGATGGAAAGATATACTACGTTCTTCGATTGAAAGAATCAATACTGTCAAAATGACTATACTACCCAAGGCAATCAATAGATGCCAAGGCAATGCAATCCCTGTCAAATTACCAATGGCATTTTTCACAGAACTAGAACAAAAAATCTTAAACTTTGTATGGAGACACAAAAGACCCAAATAGCTAAAGGAATCTTGAGAAAAAACAATAAAGCTGGAGGAATCAGGATCTCTGACTTCAGACTATACCTCAAAACTACAGTAATCAAAACAGTGTGGTACTGGCATAAAAACAGAAATATAGGTCAAAGGAACAGAATAGAAAGTCCAGAGATAAACCCATGCACCTATGTTCACCTAATCTATGACAAAGGAGGGAAGAATATACAATGGAGAAAAGACAGTCTCTTCAATAAGTGGTTCTGGAAACACTGGACAGCTACATGTAAAAGGATGAAATTAGAACACTCCCTAACATCATACACAAAAATAAACTCAAAATAAATTCTCCCTGTCAGAAATTGGAGCAAGATATTTTTTGATCCACCTCCTAGAGTAATGGAAATAAAAACAAAAATAAACAAATGGGACCTAATTAAACATAAAAGCTTTTGCACAGCAAATGAAACCATAAACAAAATAAAAAGGTAACCCTCAGAATGGGAGAAAATATTTGCAAATGAAGCAACCAACAAGGGATTAATCTCCAAAATATACAAACAGCTCATACAGCTTAATATTACAAAAACAAACAACCCAATCAAAAAGTGGGCAGAAGATCTAAATAGACATTTCTCCAAAGAAGACATACAGATGGCCAAGAGGCATATGAAAAGATGCTCAACATTGTTAATATTAGAGAAATGCAAATAAACGTACCATGAGATATTGCCTCATACCAGTCAGAATGGCCATCAACAAAAAATCTACAAACAATAAATGCTGGAGAGGGTGTAAAGAAAAGGGAATCCTCCTACACTGTTGCTGGGAATGTAAATTGGTACAGCCACTATGGAGAACAATACAGAGTGTCCTTAAAAAACTGAAAATAGAGCTACTATATGATCCAGCAATCCCACTTATGGCCATATATCTGGAGAAAAACATGATTCAAAAGGATGCATTCACCCCGATGTTCAATGCAGCACTCTTTACAATAGCCAAGACATGGAAGTAACCTAAATGTCCATTGATGGATGAATGGATAAAGAAGATGTGGTACATTTATACAATGCAATATTACTTAGCCTTAAAAGAAGAATGAAATAATGCCATTTTCAGCAACATGGATGGACCTGGAAATTGACACACCAAGTGAAGTAAGACAGAAAAGACAAATATCATATGATATTGCTTATATGTGGAATCTAAAAAAATATGATACAAATGAACTAATTTACAAAACAGAAACAGACTCACAGACTTAGAGAAGGACTCATGGTTACCAGAGGGGAAGAGTGGAGGAGAGGGATAGATTGGGAGTTTGAGATTGACATGTATACACTGCTGTATTTAACATAGATAACAAACAAGGACCTACTCTGTAGCAGAGGGAACACTGATCTATATTCTATAATAACCTAAATGGGAAAAGAATTTGAAAAAGAATAGATACCTGTATATGTATAACTGAATGATTTTGCTGTACACTTGAAACTAACACAACACTTAATCAATTGTGTTCACATATAAAATAAAAATTAAAAATAAAATAATAAAGTTGCTGGCACATTTAAGTTAATGCAGTTATTAAGAATCATTAAGGGGACTTGCCTGGTGGTGCATTGGCTAAGAATCCGCCTGCCAATGCAGGGGACACAGGTTCTATCCCTGCCCCAGGAAGATCCCACATACCACAGAGCAGCTAAGTCCGTGTGCCACAACTACTAAGCCTGCCCTCTAGAGCCTGCGAGCCACAATTACTGAAGCCCGTGCTCCTAGAGCCTGTGCTCCGCAACAAGAGAAGCCACCGCAATGAGAAGCCCGCACACCGCAACAAAGAGTAGCCCCCACTCGCCACAAGTAGAGAAAGCCCCGTGCATAGCAACGAAGACCCAAATGCAGCCAAGAATAAATAAATAAATAACAAATTTATTTTTAAAATATAAAAGAATCATTAAGAACACAAGGAAACAAAATGAACCGTTGGGTTTTCTTAGTTCCAAGCAAAATACCACTCTAAAAGCTCTGTTAATATTAATAAGTCCATAGTTAGCAAAATAAATTTGGATTACTTAATGTATTCCTCATATATAATGTGAGCTGTTTTTTCTGTTCTTTGGACAACGGTATAAACTCACTGATCTTTGCATTTTCTCCTTTGGACCTTTCTAAAAACTGAAAACAACTCTACAGACAGCTCTTTTGTTTTCCAACAGAATCATAATATTATATTAATTATAAAATAGTAACTATAATTTCTTAAGTGTTTCATGTTTTTTTAGGAAATTCTCAGTAAACCACTTTATTTAATCCTCAAAACTAATATCTGAAGTAGGTACTAGTCTCATTATCATTTTATAAATGAGAAGACTGAAATCCACTGAGATTAAGTAATATACCCAAGGTCATACAACTAGTAAAAAACAAATCTCAAACTTTTAACTACTGTTCAATACAGCTTCCCTATTCATGAGTCTGGTAATAGTAATATTTTCTACTGTTTTTCCTTTCAACTGCATAGATTTCATTATAGTTTTAAAAGTCTTTGGATGTCTAGTCTGAGAAACTCACCTTCTTTTCAAAATCTTACCAATGTAAAAGTGTGTATCCCACTGTATATCCCTCATGGAAAAAGACATTTGGACCACAACACATTCCTGTACTCACTGCTCTGCTTCATTCCAAGCAATTTCTTCTAGATCATTCCTAAAACACTACCACCTCCACTCCAGCTACTTATTTGGTCATCCTTTCCCTCCCTATTTGAACTGTTCAGCATCACTGAAGACAGCTTGAAAACAACACTGACAGTAATGTTGAAGAATCTTCCAATAGCCTGATAGCCAATATCATCAAGGATCTGGGACAATCTCGTGGCATGTGTCACACCTTTACACTTCTGTTCAGAAATCCTGTCAGCAACTACTTTCTGCAGATCCTTGTGACTTAGAAAATAGCCTCTCTATAAACTATGTAAAAATGAAGAGTAGATGTGTGCTAGCAGCCCTGAGAAATTCTGAAGTGTCAGTTTAATATCCTGGGTGTTGCTGCCTGAACTTGAAAAGTCAATTCAGGTTATAAAAATTTCAGTAAGTTGCCACAAATCCCTGAATGTTCTCCTCAGTTCATGTAGAGCAAAGGTAATGGTCCACAGGAGAAAAGCAGGGGAAAAAATAATGGATCCCATCTCATTAATTGAGAGCTGGCTTTTGTAAAGGATAATGATATAAAATCCTATTTCCTCCATAACCCCCTATTTTAGGGTAATAAAAATATACATGAGCCATTACACACTCCAGTGTTATCATACACAAGTCAGAATGAAATCATAGAAATACTATTTTCTTCCACTATCATCTCATTTATACAAGATAAAGTATACAATTTTTGCCTCTCAGGTTATAATTCAATTAAGAGGGATTATCACTGATTCAACTTTTGAGAAAATTGTAATGCCAACTTAAATAACGGAACAATGTTCTTTTTGTAAGAAACTTTTCTTTAGCTTAATACATTAGAGCATTATACATTGTTTTTGTCAGTTGAATCACTGTCAGTATGACAACATAGAAAATATATTCATTTATTACTAAAATGATGTAACTATGTTATTTTGGCATGAATGTCCTAAAAGAACCTGACTTTCATGAAGTATTCAGGAAAATGAGAATAGCCAAAACATTTTTTACTTCAGTTACGTATGATTAATAAAATCTATTATCACTGAGCTGAAATCAAGTTATCTAATATAATGCAGTGTTTTAGCTGATACTTACATTGAGTACTTAAAATTAGTTTGTTCATTTATTTATTACACAATCATTTAATAAACATCTACTCTGTGGCAAACAGTGTGGCAGATGCCGGAGCTATGAAGACTGATGGGTGTTGGTCCTTTCCCTCCAAGAGTTCACAGACATATTTAGTAGACCTATATGTGAAGAAATTAAATA
The DNA here is from genome assembly GCF_963924675.1 of Phocoena phocoena. Lineage (NCBI taxonomy): Eukaryota > Metazoa > Chordata > Mammalia > Artiodactyla > Phocoenidae > Phocoena > Phocoena phocoena. Next base: position 33,710,005 of record NC_089236.1, on the reverse strand, counting down.
TATTGCAGAGTGATATGTTCTATAATAAGAGAAGGGACAGATCATGTACGGGACCACTGATCAAGAATCTAAACTATGAATAGAAAGATTAGGAGGAACTTCAAAAGTTTTTTTCAATGTTCTTCTGAAATCAAGTTCTTTTACCAGTTGGTTTGTTTTATTATAACACAAAGCCTCAAATACTATATCATTTGACTATCTATCCATAAATAGATGCACTGGCAATCAAAGCAGCCTGACTACTTGAAAAATCTGTCCTAATAATAATATTGTTACTGTTGTCACAAACACTCTATGAGGAAGTCAGAAATACCTTCATTTTACAGATGGGCAAAGGGCAATGCAATGAGATTAATTAACTGCCAAACACTGAATTGTAGTAAATGTTCTACCTGGGATGAAAACTGATTCCTAAGCCTAAGATCTTCCTGCTCTGCTAGACTGCCCAGCTTAACTAAGCTGCCCCCAAAGCTATCAGAGATGTGCTCTATGTGCATACTCAAACATGCATTTCAATGACTTAGTTAAAAAAAAGTTGAAACGTTTGAGCATCTGAAAGATAGTATCACCTTAGTGAGAAGAGTGACAGCATAGAGACTCTGGAGGCTACTAGTGAAGAATAAGACTGGAAACTACTCAAATACATGTATTGCATTTTGAACACACATATTACATGATTGACTTCAAAACTGTTTGTTTCTTGGTAAGTTCCTGACATACTTATATCTACATTTCTCTATGACATACTCTAAAATGAATTTATCTTCCAGGCAAGTAGAAGAATAGACTAAACAGTACTGAAATTATAGTTGACTATAAATAGGAACTACATTGGTTAAGTAATCTGTTACAATGGGAAAATTCATGTAAGTTGCATAGAGGTAAATAGCTAAGACCATGTGTGTCCAGAGAGGCAATAGGGCATAGAGGTTAAGGGTTTAAGCCTTGGAATCAGATTGCCTGTGCTCAATCCTTGCCCCTAGTGCATAGTTGTTGTGTAATTTGGGGCAAACTTAACTTCTCTGTGTCTTACTTTTATCACTGTAAAAGAGGAAAAATAATAATAGCGCCCACCTCAAAGCACTGCTGTGAGGATAAAGTGAGTTAAACTTGTTAAAGCTAAGAACATACCTGGCTCAAAGTAGTGTTTCATAAATATGTGCTATTATACTAACATAAAGCACATTTTTATTGCTGCAGTATTAGTATGTGGTCTAAAGCTATCTAGTTCAGAAAGAATATGTAATGTAATTTCTACCCTTACAATAGTTATGTACACTTCCAATCCCCTCATACACCACCTAAACACCCATTATCAGTGGCAGAAAACATATCTGAGGGCAAAATGGTGAGAATATCATGCAATTATTTAGCAAATATGCCAAATAGGAACTTAACCTCCAAATTTGATTCCTGCAATGGTTGCTTTCCATCCATTTCTACCAGCTGCTTTAATTACTCTGTTAATATGTGAGTTACTAGGTCATTGACATTTGCAATCCTTCCCATTTTATAGACGAGACTCAGACTATTTTAGTAATAATCCTTTATTTGTATTCCTTTAGGGAGTAAAAGGACAAGAATGCAATTTTGAGAAAGAAAACATGCATTTTATTTTGGGCTCCACTACCTTTGCATTACACATCTTTAGAAAAGTTATTCAGCCCCTCTGAGCTTTAAAGTTTCTCATCTGCAAAATTTAAATGATAATAATAATATCTACCTTACTGGGCTGGTATGAAAATAGAATAGATAATGCCTATATACATTTGTAAATATTACCCGTCCCCCAAAAGGGAAGAATTCTGGTATTGTCTGGTATTGTCCTGATCTTTCTGGGGAAACATTGTAACAGACATGAGTGATGAGCCAAATATCTACTTACACTACTAGGCTTGGGATGTAATGACCTGGACCTGGAACTGCAAGAATGTGAATTATGTGCTTCTCTTATTTCTTCCACTCTATTCACCTCAGGAGAAGAGGGACTATCTGCAAAAATTCTGTTAGGAAAGACAAAAATTATTGTGCAAAATGATGCTATAGAAACATCTAACAGCAAGAGTAAATATATTGTTTGTTACTGAATGACAGATGGAGGAGGAGCTTACCAGTATGTAGGTGAAATATGCCATTTTGAAAACACATATGGGTCAGATAAAATATGGAAATATTAATGGTTGTAATCTCTAGGAAGTGGGATTACAAATATTTTTTTCTTCTTTAAATTTCTCCCATTAACATGTTTCCTTCTATTAACATGTATTACTTTAGTAATAAGATAAAAATGTTATCTCAAAAAGAGAAAGATTACAAAATCTTAATATTCTGTTTGTGTTTTCCTATGTAGCTTTAAGTCCCAAAACTCAGTTGTTTTTACCCTAGCTTTCCCGTCAACATTTCTTCACCTAATCACTTTGTAAATGCTCACGTGTCATTGTATTTTTTTCCCTTTTACATGTCTGCCAATCCCCTAGCATTTACCTTTACACTCCTGGCCCTTGATTCTCTATGATCATTCAAATGTTGTATATGACATTCTTCCTTATCTTCTCATGTCTTCATCCCACATTCCTGTGAGTCAAACCTGCCTTTCTAAGCCACTGTTTTCCTCATCCCCATTCTCCATGTCCTGGACCCACATCTGACCTAGACATGCACTATCCCAATTTCAAACCCTTTAGGAGCATGACAATTTCACTTCCTCACTCCCCTCTCTGTCCTTCTCAAAACAATCCACATCATAGAAAAAAAAAAGTACTTTTTAACGTATTTAAAACCTGTTCCTTCTACCTGCAGCCACTCCACTGACTTGACCATCACTAAAATCTTTCCAGCTGTGCCCATCCACATACTCACCATTTTCCTCTAACAGTAAAGGGAATGTCTTTGGCTCCTTGCTCTCTTCTTTCTATGTTCTTTGTGTTATTCAGGTCTAATGTCTCAAACATAGATCCTAACACAGCTTCAAAACTTATCTCTGTCTCCAGTATCCTTTCTTCCACAAATTCTAAAACAATGTAACTCAAACTTAATTTGACCATGAAATTTCTTTTATATAAGAATCTGTGTTTTGTTGTTATTGCCATGTCAAATACTCCTTCCACTACCTTTCAGCCTCAGCACCATCTTGCACTGCATCATGGGACCCTGAAGAGAATGTTTCAATATTTCTGCACAGTTAGTACTTTTAGTGCTTTCTGAGCAAATTTTACTGAAATGTACCTGGGCTAAAAGACAAAGCTAAATTATAACTGAATGGATCATGAGAATTACAGAGAGATTTAACTTCCAGGAGTTTCAGGAGAGAATAAAACCATAAACAAACCTTGGGTGAAATGTCAGAGGTAATAGTCTTTTCTTCCCACTAAGACATATATTTACATTCCAAAGGATAAAAACTCAGAATCCTTCTTAAGGAACAGTGATTTCTCTCCATCTTCCAGGGAGTGGGTGGGGGAATTATTCCCCTATAAGCCCCCAAATTCTTAATTTTAGGCTTCCTCACCTAGCACACAGATCCCAGTATGTGTAGGAAGACATCTGGTCCTCATACCATTACCCTCAAAAAGGGAAACTGAGGCATGGGGAATAGGCCCAGTTAGGTAATAATTAATCTGACTGCCTTAAAGTTATCACATCTACTCTCAGGACAATGTAAATAGGATATTAAACACTCATCACATACTATGTCCATCTAATCAAACTCATTCCTCTGTCCCTTCCTACTTCTTGTCTAGTCCTTTAAAAAAATGATTATTAAAAGGCTGTACTATACAGAATTTATTTAATCCTACATCCCATGTCATTCCAAATGCTTTTTCATCATCTGAATGCCTCTTTTAATCAATTTAAATACTTCTTTGCCATTAAAAATTGGAAAAGTCTACTCTGAGTAAAATCCTTCATGTTGCTCAATTTATTGGGCCATGCATTTCAAAGTGTTATACTTGGCTAGTAATTAAACAATATACAATGTCATGTTAACTCAATTTCAAGGCAGACATTCTTAACTCCATTTTAAATATAAGGAACCAGAATATAAAAAAAAAAAAAAATAGAAAAATTGCCCGGAGTCATAGAGTTAGTAAGGGAAAGGACCATGATTCAGATCTGTCATTGTTTAATATAAGGATTAGCCATGTGGCTTTCTTTGGCCAATGAAATGTCATCAGAATTGGCACAAGTTATCTCTTAGCAGAAGTGTGAAGGGCTTTTTCATGGTTCTTTCTGACACAATCCCAGCATTTTCATCAACAAGCATCCTTAGTGAAAAAAATATAGATATAAGGTACAGTCAAAGAAACATGATATACAGGTACCATAAATGAGAAAAAAAATCTTTGTTAAAGCCAATGAGATTTTCAAATTCTTTGTTAGTATAATTAGTATAATATATTTTAGTCTAAGCTAGCTAAACAGAAAAATTATTACAGGTAGTAAACTGCAGCCAGAACAGAACCCTAAAATATGTGGACCAGACCTGCGGCTATCAGCAAGGAAATTTTTTTGGAGAAAGACAACCACCTATATTATGCAATACCAAATATTTGGTAAAACTGACTCCTGTAATAAGTTGAAGGGCAGATAATATACCTGACCATCTTGTGACTTCAAATTCAAAAGTCTGAAAAAGTATATTGCTAGCATGAATTGGCTGCTGTTGACTGCTTTTTGGCAAGGTACTATAAGTAAAAGATGAACACAGAAAAGAACTAGCTAATTTGCAGGAGAACTGGGTGGGTAGAGGGGGGACCCAGAAGAGAGTCTAGAAATTCTAGGCCTTACTGAAGTACAAGATACAACTTGTCTTTAGCCCTTACTGAAGTACAAGATACAACTTGTCTTTAGTCCTTACTGGTAAATAATAAACCTGAAAACAGGCTGATTAAAATTCAGCTTCATATCAAAGACCAAATTAAAGAGCCTTTTTCAAAAAAACTATGTATAATTAAGATGGCAACCAACAGATTTTTTCAGTTTTACAAAATTGTTCAAGGAAAAGAGGTTAATGGTATGGCTCTCCTGTGAACATTTGACAACTACAAGATACCTGTTATAGGCAGAATAATGTCTCCCCAAAGGTGTCCATGTCCCTCCTGATCCCCACTGACTATATACTACCTTACATGGAAATATGATTAAGACTTCTAAATGGGGAGATTATTCTGTATTATCTAAATGAGCCAATGGGATCACAAAGGTCCTTATAAGTAAAAAAGGAGAGAGGAAATGAGTCAGAGAAGGAAATGTGATGGGGATGCTGGCTTTGAAAATGGAAGGGGGCCGTGAGTCAACAGTGTGAGGGAGGAAGAAGCCTCTAGAAGCTGGAACATACAGGGGAGCAGATTTTCCCCTAGAACCTCTAAAAGGAACACAGCCCTGCCAACACCTTGATTTAGTCCATGAGACCCATTTTGGACTTCTGACCTCTAGAACTATATCACAATAAATTTGTATTAAGACTATTGTTAACTACTGATAAGGATATCTTTTAACCCTAAATTTGCAGTAGTTCATTATAGTAGTGACAGAAAACTAATACTGTAGCCATAACTAAGTCAAGAAAGACCGGGCATGTCTCAAAAGGAATTGTGAATATTGATCAATATTGATTTTATCAATCAAATTAATAAAAGCAGACTCAGTTCTTAAGATAGTTGTAATAGCAAAAGAATCATGAATTTAGACTAAGAGAGACTGTGACTATTTGAGAATTGAAATTGTCCCTTTGATTTCAATGAGCAGGAAACAGGTTGAGACCCCTGCTCAGACCCCAAGAAGAGCATACACTCCAATTCATTCTTTAGATATGACAAAAGAGGATACATGGAAGTAGGAGGACCTCCAAGATGGTGGAGCCAAGAGTCCCAAGAGTCTTGGAGGACAATGGACTGGAGATTAATTGAGAACTCTTCCTCATCTTCACATTAGGGACCCTCACACTATCCCAATGTGATTTCAGAATTGCTGTGATCAATGACTTTTTGTACCCCCCATTCTTTTCTTTTTCAGATGGGAATACTCTATTTGTCATAATTATCCAGTCCCTATTCTTCTATTGATATGTAGGAGAATATGGAGCATGAAGGAGTGACTTTTTTAAAGAAATAAGCCTCCAACTCAAGAGAAACCACACTTGGACCTGATGTGGAGACTGTCATACAAACCTGGACTTTGAGCCTGATTGGATTGGACTTTTAGATTATTTCCATTGGAAGAGAATTCTAATATGTCATGTATTTTGGGTACAGAAGGAAGATAACTGGATTTTGTTACCAAGTAGTGGACTAAGACAGAGTTTATTATTGTTTCCAAACATGTTATGCTCCTCCCTGTGGAACAATTGTACTTCCCTGCCCTGTTGATGTCAGGCTTGGTCATGTGAGTTGCTTGGACAGTAAAAAATGAGTCCAAGTAAAATATGTCACTTCTGAAGAGAGAAGCTTTAAGAATCACTGCAATCTAGCAACTCTCTTCTTTCTCTCTGCCACAGGCCCAGCAGTGCTCCACATATGGGTTGCTTTGTTGGCTTAAGTTTCCAGAATAAAAACGTTGTGAAACTGAGCCATAGGCAATGAATGACTCACGATTAGCATGTAGCATGAGTAAGCAATGAAGCTTTCTTTTTGCTGTAAACCACTGTAATTGTGATTGGGGTGTTGGATGTAGTATAACAGCCTAAGCTGGCTTACACAGGTGAGGACAAAGAGATATGACTGATGACCACTGTTCCTAATAGAATGACCCAAGAGACAGTACTATTAGATATATTTGATTACTTTAGTTCAGTAGAAAGTTCTGACTATAGAATAATACAAAAATCATTCTATGTACGTGTGTGGTTTATAACTTACATCATGGGTGCTGAATTTTATATTTGAGAACAGCTGCAAGAAAAAGAATTCCACATGGTACTAGGGGAACCCAGAAGAGAAAGCAATCATTCAGTTGAAGAAAAATTTAAAAAGTTATTTAAGAAAAAAAGAGGGTAAGACATAATCTGTGCTCCAATCTGGTGAAATGTTACAGTCACAATTCTTCCACAACAAATGGTAGATTTCCAACATGACAGAGAAGATGATAAAGGAGTCTTTGACATCACATTCATGTATTGAATGATCATATCGCATAAGGGCAGATGTCCATGAACCAACATGACTTACTTGCAATAGCTGCATCACAAAGCCGTTAAATTTGCATCACCACATATTTCAGTCCCACCCTCTCAACTTGTTAATATTGAGGGGGAGAGAGACCAATGGTAAGAGTCTGAGATTGTGTTGCAGCTGTTACAGCTGTGGCTGTTTTTGTTGCTGTTACTACTGTTGTTATTTTAGGTACAGATCTTTCTCCTCTAATCGCTGATTCATTGAGTCACTGTCCACTGTCTGGAGGCATTTTATTGTGGTTGGACAAAGGCTATGCTTTGAAGGTAGTGAATAAGAAGAAGTAAAGAAGCAATGACGTTTGGACTTTGGATTTTACGCCCCCCAAGGCATTTATTCAACATGCCTTAAGAATTGTGCACAGTGGCCAGAAGGCATGCCTTTGAATATGCAAAATGATTTCAATATTGCTCATATAACACACCTTAGGAGGTGGTAGGTGTTGAAGCTTGCCTCCAAATGCTCACCTACAGGGAAGAAACTGACAATAAGGAATACCAAAGCTGCCAAGAATAGGAAGCACAAAACAGTACAGCTTTTTAATGATGTATAAACTTAATTAGAAATTTCTTTCCAGCTTATTACTAAGAATATTATATTCAACCTATAGTACACAAAAAGATTCTCAAATAGTACACTCAATATACATCACACATTTTTAATACTATGATACGTTACATAAATAAAACTAATTTAAAGCATTGGGATATGAAAGATTCCAATTCTCTTAGCTAATAATACAGGAGTCACAAACTTAAATAACTGTAAGAATGAGTCAGGGAGAACCCCAGAGTTGGGGAGACAACACAATGTATTGGAGACTATCAAATCAAAATGCACACATCCCATCTAAAAGGGTGGCTACCACAAAACTCCATCAAATATTCCCTTATAGAAAAGTAAGCCCAGTGCAGTCATCTGATTTTCTAGGACAAGCCAGAAATCCAGAATTTTATGTCAAATTCCTTGATTTTTAAATGATACCCACTAATTCAAAGAAGTAATAATAACTTAAACCCTGTGAATGGCAACAATGTATGTGCTCAACAAACATCTCTGCAGGACAGACTGGCCCAAAGACCCAAGTTTCCAGCTTCTGGGCTACCACTGTTGATCCTCTCCACTCTGCAGTTATAGTCCTTTCTCAGATACCAAAGAACACCAATGAAATGGGAGTTTCTTTTTGTTTGATCTAAAACTAAAGTTTAGATTAAAGGAAAAATAGACATTTTGTCATCAAGTACCATGACCATAAAATTCCTCTTTTACAAGTAACATGTTTGGGGTGGGCTAGTCTTTTGGAGCTATTGTTAAATTTAAAGTAAGAGCCAAATGTTATTTACAGAACTATTTTGCTGGGAGCATGATGTAGCAAGTATACACATAACTAGGATTTAAGAGAGATTCTAGGCCTGACCCTGTTGTCTTCCTCTCCAGAGTGAACAGGTGGGATCTAGGATAAACTGAAAGACAGAAGTGACTAATCATCTATAATCTGAGGTCTTTCCTATTTTCCTGGGTGATTGCTACTTGGAGGTTTGTTGCAGTGAGAGAACTTGCATGAGTTGGGGCACAGGATTCAGGGCAATGGATCAATCTATGGTCACTATTTTCCATGGTGTGGCCAAAAAAAAAAAAAAAAAAAAATATATATATATATATATATATATATATATATATAGTAGGAAAAAAAGGAAAACGGGTTTAGGAGTGGCTCCCTGCAGATGTTTGAATAGCTTATAGGAGATGAAAATGGGGGACAGAATACGAAACCAGGGACAGACTCACAGGAAGGTAGAGACACCCAAAGGTGGACTTGAGTTGTCAGCCTCAATTCGTATTATTTCCTGAAGTTGAAAATACACCTCATTATTCACAGATTCCATATCTGTGAATTCACCTGCTCACTAAATTTATTTGTACCTTCCAAATCATTACTCTTGGTGCTTTCACAGTCATGGTCATTCCCAGGCATGGGCATGCACAGAGCTGTATCTCAGTCACCTGCACACATATTCCCAGCTGAGGTAGAACAAGGCATCCTCCTGCCTTCTGCTTCAGCTCTCATACTGTAAACAAGTAGTATTTTCATGGTCTATTTAGTGTCACATTTTTCAAAATTTTGTCCTTTTTTGGAGGGATTTTGCTGTTTAAAATTTGCCCCAAGCATATTGCTGAAGGGCTGTCTAGTGTTCCTAGTCACAAAAAGGCTGTGATGTGCTTTACAAAGAAAACACATGTATTAAAGAAACTTCCTTGAGGCATGGGTTATAATGCTTTTGGCCATGAGTTCAAAGTTAATGAACCAACATTACATATTAAATAAGGTGCTTTAAACAGAAAAAACATAAAAGAAAATTATGTATTGATTGGTTTACAAAAATGCTATGACCAGAGGTTGGCAGGAACCTAACCCCATATTTCTCCTAGGCGCAATGATTTTGTATCCACTAATTTAGCATTCAAGGCAACTTTAAAAAAAGATAAGTACCATAAATACAAGAATTATTAAATAGCAATTTGATAATCTCTTAAGAATGATGTCATGCAGAGGTTCCACACCTCAGATCAAAGGACAACAACAACAACAAAATCATGCAGTGTCCTTTTCAGCCTCAAATTCTAGTACTCATTGAAGAGCTGATTCAGACCTCACATGGTGGTTTGATTAATCTTTCACATCTTTGACCTCTTTCACCTCTCAAATACAATGATTCTACAATTGTTCAGGGAGCTGATTCAATCTCAGTTTCCACTTGTATATATTATGAAAATGGCAAAAAATAATACCTTAGATCTCTTCCCAGCTCTAAAATTCTATAATCCAAGAAAAAGATTTTCTTAACACTTTCCTGGAAAAATATACATTTTGTCATTAAGTACCATGACCATAAAGCTTCCCCTTCTAACATCAAATTCTATTTCAAATTTTTTACTCTCCATTCAGTATTTTATTTATAGCAATCACCAATTGCTATTTCTTATTTATGATTTTTTTAATTGGTTACTGTCTTTAATTGGTTGGAAGGGGAAAAACCTCCTAAAGTTTTCCTTCATATCAAATATTTCACACTTTTAAAGAATGCTTGGAATCCCTTTTCTCCCCCCACACCGCCTTTACTCATTCAAAAGAACTGGATCCAGAATGTTGTAATGGACCATGTGCCATGCACCTGCTATCTTAAACCAAATGGATAATAAGCTGATGAAACCCTACAGTGCATCCCTATGAATATGAAATTAGCCTTGAGGTAACAAGCCTTGTTTTCCTGTAACCCTAATTTTAGGACAAGCCTCTTAGCCTCCTGAGTGGTTTTCTAGAAAAAACTCAGAATCACATGTGGTTTCTTTTGAATCAGTCCATGAATCTGCCTGAACTGAGTAAGCACACAGCCTATCAAGTGATCTGGGCAGCAACCCAGCTTAACCATTTTCCTTATTCTTGAGGGTTTTTTTTTAAAGGACCAGATCTGAAATTGTGTGACTATCTGCATAATTTAATATTACACATCTACAAAAAAGAAATGAGCTTTTAAGTGTGAATGCCTCTAAGGAAGAAGAATCAATACACAACAAAGAAAGAGGCCAAACTACAGTGAAAGGGAAAAAAAGAGAGAGGGTTAAGGCTGTATCAGAAGTAAAATAGGATCGAAGAATAAGAATCAATATAGTAGTTCAAATAAAGCAACTCAAATTGTTTCAGCTATGTTTCTCTTCCTCCATTAAGCTCTTAGAGTAACTTGATCATAATATTATCATTAAGTATCTCTGAATATCTTAAGGATAACGACATCATTTGAGTCAGTATGATTTAATCATCTCTGAATTCATAAATACATGCTTAGGATGCAGGTGGTTGTTCATAAATGTTGAGTTTAATTAAATTGAAGGCTGCTATTATTTTGGTTATTCATACCACTACTTTTCAAAAACTTATGACTCTCAAAGGAAGCAGCAGGGTCTTAGATCAGAGCATGTGAGTGGCTCAATGTATAATGTCTTGCCAGCCTGGGGTGATAGGATGGGTGAAAAACAAAAGCCAAAAATACTAGTAGAAATGTAAATAGAAATGCATCATCCTTTCTTCCCTAAAATAAGATTTATTGATTTGTCCTTACATGTACCCAAGTATATTTGCCTTCACCTAGGAACTCGAACAGATTTTTGAGAGAACATTGGTAAGTTTAATATTATCCAGTCTAAGATTTAAGTTTTACAGCTATGGTGATTTCATTTTATCATGAAACCAAAAATAATAGAAAACCTCTTATGCTATGCTCATGGGCATCAGTAAAGTCCAAAAGTATTTGTCTCTTATTTCCCCTAACTTACCTAAAACTAAGTTGTCTTATGCCATTAACAAATTATAATAAAATCTTTATCATCAATTTAATCAATTAATTTTATAAATAAAATTTAAAATAAGATGAAATGCAGCTGTTCACATCACAGATGCACCTTATTATATTCAACAACAAATACTTCCCAAATAACTACTATATACTAGGTGAGTGAGGCAATAGGATGATTGGTAAATCATAATCCCTACTCTCAGAGAGATTACAGTCTTGTCAGAAAGATAAACAATTATATAGTGTGGTATAATATAATCTCCTAAATACTATATCAGAAGTAAGCATGGCATGGTAGAATAGGGGAGATGGTTGGGTACATGTGAGGGGAACATAACCTAGATTGGAATAGAATTAGATCAGTCTCTAATGTAACAGTGATTCTCAAATTTTGATGTAAATCATAATTACCTGGAAGGCTAATCTAAACATCGATTGCAGGGCTCTACCTCCAGATTTTCTGCTTCAGTAGATCCAAAGTGAGGTCAAAGGATTGGTATTTCCAGTAAGTTCCCAGGTGAGATTAATTCTGCTAGTCTGGAGACTATACTTTGAGTTCAGCTGCCCTTAAATAACCCAATTGTAGAAAATTGTTAACAAATTTACAAATGCAGTCTCAGGAGCCTATACCTGGCCAAACAGTAAAAGCAAATTAATAAATTTATTAGGACATGATAAAAAATATTATAATAGAGGTATTTAGAAGTCTCCTCAGAAAGACATAAAAAAATCATCTAAATCATAATGGCGAGGGATGTCAAAAAATGTTCCTAAGGTAAGATGATGTTTGGGTTGCTTTGAAAGAAAGAATTACTATGTAGAAGAGGAAAAACATTTCAGGCACAGGAAATGGTATGCGAGAAGAGTCAGAGAGACCTGGGTTGGACTCACTTTCACTTATTCTAAGAGCATCCATCAAGTTTCTTATCCCTTAGTAAAATGGGTCTAACAGTAGTAAGTTTACTAGGTGGAACTGTTGTGATTACATGAAATAACATATGTAAATTTGCAAAACACAATGCCAGGGTCAGAATATATGATCAGCAAATGCTGGCTACTCTTATTGAAGATGATGAAGTTATTATTGTTGCTTTTGTTTCTACAAAACAAAACTTCATGGCTATAAAGTATTGTGAGCCATGCCAGATGCTACATATAGGTCCTGTGACTAAAGTATAGCAAGTAAAAGTTGAAGATAGAGACTTATAAGATCCATTTCATGAAGAGCTTCATGTGTGCTAAAGCTAAATGGCTTGAAAATTTTCATGAAAGTTGTAAAAATCCATTGAAAGGTTTTAAGCAGGGAATCTGCAAAGATCAGATGTACATTTTAGAAGGATCATTTCTAGGTGGATTCATGGGTGCTAGACAAGGAAGAAGGAGACTAGTTGGGAAGCCACTGAATAATCCAACCTAAACTAAGGCAATGACAATAACAAACCTGAAGAGTCAGAGATGGATTCAAGGGTACTTGCATTATACATGGAGAGGAAAGGTGGGTAAGATAGGGTAAGATGTAATGGTTAGAGATGGCTTGCAAGTTTCTCCTGAATCTAAAAAAAGAGAAAAGAAAGCTCAGTTAGAATACACCCTCACACCATACACAAAAATAAACTCAAAATGGCTTAAAAACTTAAATATAAGACATGACACCATAAAACACCTAGAAGAGAACATAAGCAAAACATTATTTGACATAAATCATTCTAATGTTTTCTTAGGTCAGTCTCGCAAGGCAACAGAAATAAAAGCAAAAATAAACAAATTGGACCTAATCAAACTTATAAGATTTGCTCAGCAAAGAAAACCACAAACAAAACAAAAATACAACATACAGACTGGAAGAAAATATTTGTAAATGATGCAACTGACAAGGGCTTAATTTCCAAAATATACAAACAGCTCATACAACTCAACAACAAAAAATACAAACAACCCAATAGAAAAATGGGCAGAAGACCTAAATAGCCATTTCTCCAAAGAAGACATACAGATGTCCAATGGGCATATGAAAAGACATTCATCATTGCTAATTATTAGAGAAATGCAAATCAAAACTACAATGAGGTATCACCTCACACTGGTCAGAAGAGCCATCATTAAAAAGTCTATAAATATTGGAGAGGATGTGGAGAAAAAGGAATGTTCTTACACTGTTAGTGGAAATGAAAATTGGGGCAGCCACTATGGAAAACAGTGTGGAGGTTTCTCCAAAAACTAAAATAGAGTTACTACATGATCCAGCAATCACACTTTTGGGCATATACCCAGACAAAACTATAACTTAAAAAGATATATGCACTCCTATGATCATAGTAGCACTATTTACAATAGCCAAGACATGGAAATAACCAAATGTCCATTGACAGATGGATAGATAAAGAAGATATGATATATATATATATATATATATATATATATATATATATATATATACACACACACACACACACACACACACACACACACAATGGAATATTACTCAGCCAGAAAAAACAATGAAATAATGTCATTTGCAGCAACATGGATGGACTTACAGATTATTATACTAAATGAAGTAAGTCAGACAGAGAAAGATAAATATCATACGATATCACTTATATGTGGAATCTAAAATACAGCACAAATGAACATACCTACAAAACAGAAAGAGACTCACAGACATAGAGAACAGACTGTGGTTGTCAAGGGGGAGGGGGAGTAGGGGAGGGAAAGATTGGAAGTTTGGGATTAGCAGATGCAAACTAGTATATATAGGATGGATAAACAACACGGTCCTACTATATAGCACAGGGAACTATATTCAATATCCTGTGATAAACCATAATGGGAAAGAATATGAGAAAGAAGATATATGTATAACTGAATCATTTGCTGTACAGCAGAAATTAACACATTGTAAATCAACAGTACTTCAATAAAATATTTAAAAAAGAAAAGAAAGCTCGGGGTTTTGGGCAAAATTACATTTAAATTTATTTATACATACTTAGTGAGTCACACCTATTGTGTTAATAATCAAAGACACAACATGAATGCAAAAGGCAAAGAAAAATGAATCAAACAAATAGAGGTCATTGAAAGTTCATGAACTGCATAAAAATATCAACCTTTCTTGTCTTAGAAATAAATCTTTGTAATTACATCTCAAATTGCAAGCACAAAATGAAGTGTTTCAGTATCACTGACAATAAACATTGAGTAAATGTACTTAAAAGAAAAAAAAAAATCAACATCAGATTTGACCACTTTCCACCCACCCACCCCCGCCATTCCTTTTTACCTCATCTGCACCAGCCCCTACCCTCATCATCATAATTAATGTCCTTGACTTACAAATCTCTGTGTTGAGCACGCTTGGCCTATCCCTATTTACATAGGTCACTGAATACTGCAAAAATTCTAGATAACATTCTGTTGCAAGGCTTCTTATTCTTTTTTGGGTCATGAGCAACTTCAATGATCTGATAAAAGCTATAGATAGACCCTCTCACCAGAGAAGAGCTGAGGTACAAAATTTGCATTAAGATACAAATTTTTCAGTGGTTCAAAGCCCTGAAGGGTATATAAAATTCCTATATTTGGAATTGTTGCTATGGAGAATAAAACATATGTCCGTTCCAGGATGGACACATGGCCACAGGATAAAGCAATATAAAGAAAAGAAAGTCTTCTGTTATAGCTATACTGAAATCTTCTAAGGCAAAGTTATATAAGGTCTTTAGAATGGATATAAGGGAAATGACCTAGAAAATAAACTTTTCAAATGTGTTTTTTAACAACAGAATAGATTACATACTGATATAAATCAAGGGACCAGGGAAACACCTTGTGATAATACCAAGGGCAAAGCTAAGTAACCTGAATCACAGGTAACAGAAATTAGCCTGTGAAGGTTTAATTCCTCCAATTTTTAGAAAAGATGCTACAAATAAGAGAATCATAATTACAACCTTCTATAAAAATTAAATTCTAAAGACTTTAATCATTAAGGACTCATTTCAAATTATATCTAAAGTAGAAAAAGTTATTTCAGCAAAGAAATTATCATTAGAGGTGATTCCTTCAGGATACAGTAGAATTACATTTGCTTAGCATTAAGTAGAACCATTTCTATCCAAGTCAAGCACCATTGAAAAGAACCAGGATAAGGGCTAAGGAAAATGTTCACTGATATTTATTTAGCTGTGCAGCCCACATCAATCTATTCCACTTCCCACTCCAAGACACCTTCCAGAGGATGACCCAAAATTTGCTCCTCCAATATATGTGTTTCTTTTCATCATTCCCAGCACTGCCATTGGCCTGTGCTTAATTTTTTTATGGTCTTCTATACATTCTTTTCACTAGATCACCAGTCTTTTTGAATGGGTTCCACTGGTGTAATAAATGTGGACAGAAATGAATAAGGCAGGTCATATTTCCCTTTACTGCTCTTTCACTTCATTCTTTACAACATGCACACAAGTTTTTATGTGCACACAAGATTTTAGTGAAGCCTTGGGAATAGATGCAGGGAATATTGAAAAAAAAAATTAAACTCTCTGACAACATTACTTTTCCTGTAGTCAATGAGGACATCATCTAACGAGTATAAACCTTTACCCTCTGTGACTATTCCAAGTTGCTAAATGTACTCCCCAATCCTCAAGTCTACCTTACTAATACTCTACTTGTGCCATAAATAACAGTCTTTCCTCCTTTTAATCTCCGTCCTCTTTGAGGAAGCCTTTCCACAAAACACAGTGGTTGATTCATGGCAATAGCTCATCTCCCAGGCCTGAGAAAAATGCTCAAGGGCCAGCAAGAGAAGGGCCAATGTGGCTTTGGTGGTCATGCTCTACAGAACTGTCAGGATGTGAGTATTGCTTTGAGCCTGGGCTCACCTGACATATCTTTACCAGTGTGGCCTCAGATAGGCCTTGTTCCTCCAGTTGTCAAGCAGGTAACAGTTATATTAATCACCATACCCAACATAACACACATATTCATACCCCAGGTAAAGATGACTATTCCTCAGGGACAGCACGGTCCAGATCCATGAGGAAGATAAGCATGTCTCCAACTGCCTGATGATCTGTATGGCTGCCAGCCTATTTTCTTATGAAGGGCAGTGTATGTTCCTTTAATCACACCCCTAGTTTCAAATTTTGCCCTCTCTGGTTTGATGAAGATAAAAACAAGGTCCAAACCATATACTTCTTAATGGTTATTTTCTTGATTCACAAGTTTTTATCCAATGTTCTGAAATAATCACTTTCAAAAGCCTGATTTAAAATCATGAACAAGGCATCTTTCTTGGTCCCATTCTCAGTGTAGGTATGAGTTTGAGGAGTCACGTGTGAGTGCAGGTTCAGTTATGCTAATATCTATTAAATTTTTATCTAGTCATTATGACTAGATGAAATGTTTCTTCAGATGAGCAACACAATGAACTTACTCCCCTTTGGATAGGCACATTATTTCATTGTTTCTGTATTCATTAGACCACCCTATTTTATATGAATATCCACATTTTTCAGTGTTCTCACCTTCTCTGAGGCACTCCACTCTCATCTTGTGTCTTCTTTCTGCTATGTGCTTGAAGAGTTTGCCATCATCTCCTCCCTCCTCTACCTCCAACTTTGCAAACCAGGATCATTAATTTAAATACAATGATTGTCAGAATGAGCCTTATGCTCCTGCTAGTCTCTATAGATTAGTAAAATTATATTGGCTCATGGAAAGGAAAGCAAAAGAGAATTCACTTTGTCCAATCAATTTTAAATTAAAGGAAAACACATAATTGAGGCCAACAGGTTAATTATTTAAATGAATAAATATAGTAAGAAATAAAGAAGCACAATTCACTTAATAGCTACTAGAAATTACTATCATAATTCAAATGATAATGAAGGTAAGCTATTCAATTTACATGTGTATTACATGCTTAGGAAAATTTATTTCTCAGTCAACAAACAAATGACAGAAACATAAATTTGAGAGCTATGTAAATGAAAAGGATATCAATAAATAAGAATGTTGTCAATCACTGTAAAAGCTCTGAGATGAGCTTTTTTAATTTTGTATGAGCAGATACTTCCCAAGTTCAAAAATGCCAAAATATTAACTGTGCTTTTTAATTACACAATATCTTATAATTCATGGAAGGAAAAATTGAAGACTCTAATAAATTTCATGTAAATTCTAACTGCTTGACCTAAATTCTCCAGACCCAATGGAAGATGATCATAAAATAGCCAAAATAAAAACTTAATCTCCAAATCTGAATCACTGTAACTGAATCTTCATGGAAAATATTTAGCCATATTAACATTATATAAAGGAAAGATATTATTAATTCAGTTTCCACCTTTTAAACACTAATTATTAAAAACTGATTTACCCCATATAAACATATACTCATTCTTAATTGTTTGGCTTTTGGAATACTTTTTATTTTAAAATTATGATTGCAATAGCACATATTAACATACATTTCTAATTCAGCAATAGTGTCCCAAAATCCTAACCAGAAGGATAAAAAAAAGGCAGAATGTATAATTTTATCATTTCATTTCAAAGAAAAGTTCAACTGTCTTTTTAAAGCAAGGAAGTGAAACAGACATGTAGTCTCTGGTATGGTTAGATTCCCATTTGTAGTTAGTTATGCCTTTGAACTCCACCCTGTTGCCAGATCCATTACGTGGGGAAATAGCTGAATGACCAGGAAAATATTTAAGCGACCCGAGGTCCCTGAATGCTAAGGCAAAATGGGAACTTGAAAAGAATTTGTCAGTTTGATTCCAAAATACAAAAGTAAAAGGAGAGCAGCTGACTGGGAGAAAGGAGCTGGAAAGAAAAAAAGTGGCTGACATTATTTCTAAACAATAAATTCTATAACGGAAGAGACCTATTGGACATCGATAAATCTGAATTATTGCACTTACACTGGTATAGAAATATTGGCCAACGTTTTTAAAGGATAGACAAGGTCAGTCGTGGAGAGACATAATTAAGTGTCACTGTCCTGAGATGTTGTGTGTTATGTGTTCTAATCTCAATTGCTCCAAATTGAAGATGAGCTGTAATATTGAGGCATCAGACAGAGCTCCATTATTTTACATTAACTGTGAAAAGTCCTGCTTAATTGTCCTAAAAATCACTAAAGTATCAAAGGTTGTCACTTTTCCAAGTCTTTGGGGACGCATTGAGTAAATCTGTATCTACATTATCTAAGCTCCAACTACTTGCACTATCTATTTTGGGACTTTTCTAATTCCAACATACCACTCAAGGGCAGTGCAACAGCTGCTACTGTAGCTGCTCATGGTGTAGATGCATTCTAGTTTTAAAGAGAGGCAATAATAAAGATTTGTTTCCTAATACTGTTCTTGATGATGTCCAACGTTTTTTTGGCATTTTGACACTGAAGTTCATCAGGAAGCTGAAAAATATTAATTTAACCAGATATTAAAATACATTATAAAGCTAGATCGATTTAAGGTGAAGTACTCTCACAAAATTTAAAAGTTGTAGTTTCATTATATTAGTATGAAATATCATAGCTCAGAACTAGTAGATCTGGTCATATAAAAAAGCATATGTAAGATCATATATAAGATCAATATATAATAAAGAAGTCATCAAAAATCATAAAGGGGAGACTTCTGCTTCCAGAAACATGGAGTTGACATTCTTTTACCTATTCCCCCAATAAGTAAAACTAAAAACCTTGGACATTATATACAGAACAAATGTAATAAGACTCTGAAATTTTGAGAGAAGAAGGCAGCTCAGCTAGGAACCTTGTGACCCAAGGAACAGCACTGTGATGAGTCCCTTGAGTTTCCTTTCTGCTTCACATATCCCATACTTGGAGATAAAGAAGACAAGTCAGAAACATAAATAAGTAAAAACAAAAATGGTGTAACAAAAGCCTGCTCTTTCTAGGCAAGGATTGGGAAAGGGGCAGCCTACCAAGACAGAAATCATTTAGACAATAAAGGCACTAGCACACCAAACACACACAAAATCCTATGGCTCCACTTCTACCAGTGTCAAACAAGGCTGAGTTTGAAACCTAGACTTTCACACTTGCCTGGCTGTAATGAGACACTTCACCCCACTCTTCCAGAATGGTGTCAGAGAAGGCTGGATAGGAGAAAGGACATTCATCCCATCAGGCAGTAACATGCCTCACCTCCTGCCAGAACATGGACTTCCATTCCCACTTGACAGTAACAAGGATCCCCTACAGCTCCCTGCTGGGGTGGTGTCAGAGAAGTCCTAGTGGAGAGTCAACTTTCATTATCTCCCAGCAATAAAGAGGCCATAAACCCCTGGTGTCCATAGAAACCAAGTGGGGAACTGTAATGAGGCACACTCATTACTCCATTCAAAGAAGTCTCAAGGAAAATCAAAAATTTCTATTAAATGAATGAAAATGGAAATACAACACACCAAAATTTGTGTTACACAGCTTAACCAGTGTTGAGAGGGAAATTTAAAGATCTAAATGCTTACATTATAGAACAGAAAAAAGTCTCAAATCAACAATCTAAGCTCATACCTCAAGAACCCAGAAAAAGAAGATCAAAGTAAACCTAAAGCAAGAAGAAAAAAAGAAATTGAAATTTAAAACAGAAAAAAGTAGAAATAAAGTTAAGAAGACAAAGAGTTGGTTCTTTGAAAAGATCATCAATATTGACAAAATTCTAGCAAGATTGACAAAGAAGAAAAGAGAGAAGACACACATTACAAATACCAGGATTGATGTAGTGGATAACACTGCAGATCCTATAAACATCAAAAAGATAATAAGAAATAATACACCACATCAATATGACAACTTACATGAAATGGGTCAGTTCCTCAAAAAGCACAAACTATCACAATTCACATACTATGAAACAGACAATTTTAATAGCTCTATAACTTTTATGGAAACTGAGTTTATAATTTTAAAACTCTCCCAAAAAGGGCTCTCCTGGCACAGATTATTTCACTGGGAAATTCAACCAAATATTTAAAGAAGAATTAACACAAATTCTATACAATTTCTTCCAGAAAGGAACACTTCTCAATTCATTTCATGAAGCTAGTATTATCCTGATATGAAAACTAGAAAAAAAATAGTACAAAATAAGAAAACTATGGACCATTATTCCTTTTGAATATAGATACAAAAATTCTTAACTAAATATTGGCAAATAGAATACAGTAATGTGTAAAAAGAATCAGTCACCAGGACCAAGTGTAGTTTATTCCAAGGATGAAAGGCTGGCTGAACCTTTGAAAATCAATTAATGTAATCCATCACATCAACAGGCTAAAGAAAAACATCCCATGATTCTATCAATTGATGCATAAAAAACACTTGACAAAATTAAAATTTTTCATTATAATGAAAAAGATGGTAATAAAAGGGAACTTATTTAACATGATAATAAGCATCTACAAGAAAACCTACAGCTAACCTTCTTAACAGTTAAAGACTGAATGCTTTCCTCCTAAGATCAAGAACAAGAAAAGAAAGGATGTCTGTTTCACTATTCTTACTCAGTGTAGTGCTGGAAGCTCTAAAAAGTACAGTAAGGCATGTGAAAGAAACAAAAGACATACAGCTTGAAAAGGAAGAAATAAAGCTGTCCTTATTTGCAAATGACAAGGTTATCTGTGTAGAAAATCCCAAGGAATCTACTGAAACCTCCTAATAGTAATAAGTAAATTCAGTAAGGTCACAAGATAAGCAAACAAAAACATTTTTATTTCTACATCCTAGAAATGAAAGAGGGTATATCACTACAGACCCTATAGCAGAGAAAGAAAGAAATCAGGAAAAAACTCAAGTCAGAAAAAACGGTAGGTAAGTTACTCCTCAGGTAAGGCGGCTCCAAAGCAAAAGCATGTTAAATGGAAGTGTGTGAGAATAAAGAAACCAAACATAGAGAATGAATGCTCATATCCCAGTGTAGATATGTTTCTTAAAGTTATACCAGCTTTTTGTAGTTTCTATCCAGTGCTCATATCCCCACTATTGTCCTCTGCCTCTAGTAGGATACAGATGCAGTAGTGGAGAAATACAGTAATTAAGGGACAAGTGGACTTTTCTAATAGAATTTCAGGGAGGTGCCAAGGATGGTAACCTGAGAGCTAGTAGCAGTGTGTCTCAGGAACACTCACCCTTCTTATCATAGAGAGGAAACTGGAAGGGTCACAGTCCAGCAGTTGCAGGGCTAATGAGAAAAGAATGGCAGTGCTTATAACTGGCATTCTGACTGCAAGTACAAGCCAATGTGGCCTAAGGAAATTCTTTTCACATGTTGAATTACGAAAGATGGGGTAAAATATTATCTGCCAGGACCCGTATTCAGGTGAGGCTGAGTCATGTAAGTGCAGGATTGATTGCTTTCTTTGTTTAAAATTTTGATATTTTGTTCAATTTGAATCTTTGTTGCATAATTTTGATTTTTTAAACATATTACATTTAAAATTCTTTCTCTTGACTGCTGAGTTTTTTGGTGGCCCCCTAAATTTTGCACCTAAGGCAAGTGTCTCACTCATCCCACCCTAGACCAGACCCTGTCGTCTGCAACAGGAGGGCCAGCAGACACTTATAGATCCCAGGACAGAACCACTGAGAAAGTGTCAAAAGAAAGAAAACGAGAAAAGAAATGAAAAAGAGCCAACAAGGTTAACCTGAACACTTAAGAAGGAAATATAATGGGAGCGTACCTGCCAGTTATGGAATTTCTACCCTCAAAGGCAGATTTTAATGCAGATTCCCATTTGTTCAGGCTCTGGAAGACAACAGTAAAAATTACCATATAATGAAAGCTTATACAATGAGGGACCTTAAGAATCCTATTTATATCATCATAATTAAGCCTCACTTTTACTCTATTAAGTATGCATTAATAACCCTCAGTTGTGCATATTAGGAAATTTAGGCTCAGTTAAGTAGCCTAAATAGGCGTGGTCAGGACCTATGTCTATTTGAATGCAAAACTCCACAGTCCTAACCTCTGTCTCACACCAACCTACTAACAGAGACAAGAGAGTATAAGAGTCAACAGGAGCTTCAGAATGAGGGCTGAATAATAAAAATTCAGTGTTTACCTTTTGAAAATGTCTTTCCCTCCCCCTAAATAGTGTACATCTAGCACATGTTCCCAAATTGGGAAGAACAAAACCTTGTCTGAACTTCAATCAGTCATAGGCCATGTGCATTCTCAAAGCTGGGGACCATCTAGTTACCCAACCACACAGGGAAACAAATACAGAACACAGGGAGAAATAAGAACTACAAAGTACCAAGGCTTGCTCTGACCCCACCCAATCAGAGGAGACCTAAAATGATCAGTGTAACATTAGCCAGGGAGATTGTTGCCCAGCGCATCAAAGACCTCTGAGGCTTAGGGACTTGATTCTGTTGGTTAGAACACCTGCTAACTCTGCTGGCATAGCAAGAGGAATCCAGGACTGGAAAGTGAGACTATGAGATGGTTATAGGATGTTTTTTCTCTTTGTATATCTCATATGTCTGGACATATCAATACAGCACACTGAAAGCTAAATAAGCTCCACTGAGGCTGACCAAATGAGATCAGTAACTCATCATAGTCCACAAAGACAATTTTTTTTGGCTCTTCAGTCTATATAACATAAAGTGAGTGCTTCTGTAGAAATGTGAATAATTCTGAATAAAGCTATCAGAGAGCATATACTTATAGTGCCAAAGGGAATTTTTCAAAAGCATCTGTTAGAAATACTAGGATAACAACGAGAGTTGGTGCCAAAGCCTTCTGGTTTTGTAGGAAAGAAGTTTAATGTACATCAGAATTTAGATTAATAATAACATTAATTGTTAATATAAAAAGGCTTAGCTATCCCACAATGTAAAGAGTGGAGAATACAGCCTTTGTATTATTTTAATTAGAAAATTTTATTTATGCAAAAATCCAACTAAAAGGTTAGCCACTCATAATGCTTTGTTTTAGTAGTGAATTATTAGAGCTTAGTAAATGTTCATTATAATAATGATAATATCAATTTTAAAGTTTCTTAAAAGCAAGTTTACTTTGAAATTAAAAGCTACATGGGGTTCTATATATTTTGCTAAAATGTTAATATCAATTCCTGTTAAGCCACTTCTCTTTTTAAAAAGATTACACTTAAAGAAAGATATTCTTCAGCTTACTCTTGGGGGAAGGAATTGGAAAAAGAGAAGCAAAAAAACTCATGCAGCATATACCATGGAGTAACACTTATTTCAGCTTTACTGCCCCACCCCCTGTTCCCACATAAGAAATCCAGCGTGGCTGCGGTGTCAATGAAATTGAATGCAGACATTTTAAGGTGGTATTCTATAAACAAAGCACAAATTTTCATAAATATCCAGAGTAATCCCATAATTATCAAGTCCTGGTTACAATCCCTGCCAGGGAGACAGGGCTGTAAAGAAAACACTGCCATACCCATAGTGCACAGACATGACTAGCAGGTTATCCTCAGTAGGAAAATTACACTCCAAGAAGCTGGTAGTATGTAACTCCAAGGTGCACCATTCACACTGTAGTCATCACAAATGGCAACCCTTGGAGCTGGGCAGTGTACATTCTGCACAGTGGTAGGCTGTGACCCTGGACACACTGGTATCAGAACACTAAAATACATGTAATAAACATAGCTTCTTAAGACCAAATCAGTGTTACTTTAGAAGTGACTTGAACAAGATAATCAAAGCTTGGCAGGCAAAACAAAAAGCAGGCTCACTTATTTCAAATCAAGTATGGGAACATTAAGCTTCTTTCAGAACTATCAATAGTGCTTAACTTAAAATTTCACTTTCAGCCAGCTTTGATGGCTAGGGTTTGTCCAGTTTGATTTCTATTGATCTTTAATCTCTTCTTCAACTCCTGCTTGTGCCACATCCACCAAATCACCTGATATCATGGGCATCCCAATCTAACAACTGATTCAGTCAGCCTGAGAACCCAGTTCACACCAGACCGTCTGCTTAGAAGCCTCAGACAGAGCAGTAGTGCCAGGGGGGCTGGTGGGAAGGACATACAAATTAATATTTAATGCAGTGTTTCAGAGGTAACCAATATGATGAAATAGGAAGACCTTGAACTCACCTCCTCTCATGAACAAAGATTACAACTATTTACAGGACAACTACCTATGAGAATGACCCAAGACTAGCAGAAAAGAATTTCTACAGCTAAAGACGTGCTGATCTTAGAGTGTCCCAAAGAGGCAAGAGGAGCTAAGACCCCACTTAGGGATGAGACACTAGTGACAGCCATTTTGGGAGCTCATTCTGCCACAGTAACATCAGTGCTGGCAAGCACAATTTTGGACTCCTCTCTCTAGCATATTAGTGCCAGGGGCTTATCCACTCACCAGGGGGCAAGCACCATTCCTGAGTCTCCCCAGTGCCACAGAGACAGCCCATGAGGACTCAATCCTGCTTCCCAGCACACCAGCACCAACCCTGTTCTACCCTGGAGCACACAGCCAATCATGCAAGAAGCCTACCCTTCCCTCTAGCAGGCCCACAGCCACCACACAAGACACAACCTCACAGCAAACTGGGCAGAGGCCAGGCCTGCCCCACAGTATTTGGCCCTGCCACTAAAGAAGGGTGCACACAGTTCACAAAGGGAGCATTCCTGGAGCATATAGCTCTAGTGACCAAGGGGAGCATGCTGCTGGGCCCCGTAGGACATCACTTAAATAAGGCCCATTCTCCAAAATCAGGAAACACAACCAACCTTCCTAACACATAGAAATAAGCATAGAGTACTGGGAAAAATGAAGAGACAGCAAATATGTTCCAAATGAAAGAACAAGACAAAACCTCAGAAAAAGAACTAAACAAAGTGGGTATAAGCAATCTACCCAATAAAAAGATCAAGGTAATGATCATAAATATGTTTACAAACATTGGAGAAGAATAGATGAACACTAAGAATTTCAACAAATATGTGAAAATATAAATAAGAACCAAACAGAGCAGAAGAATATAATAACTGAAATTAAAAATACACTAGAAGGAATCAACAGTAGATTAGATGATACAGAGGAATGACTCAGCGAAATGGAAGACAGAGTAATGGAAATCACCAAGTGGAACAGAAAAGAAGAAAAAAAATTTAATGAGGATAATTTTAGAGGCCTCTGAGACAACATCAAACATTTTAACATTCACATAATATGGGTCCTGGAAGGTGAAGAAAGAGAGAAAGAGGCAGAGAACTTATTTCAAGAAATAATAGTTGAAAAGTTCTCTAACCTGAGGAAGAAAACAAACATCCATATCCAGGAAACACAGAGACCCAAAGAAGATGAACCCAAACAGGTCCACACCAAGACACAAAATAATTAAAAAGACAAAAATTAAAGATAAAGTGAAAATCTTAAAAGTAGCAAGACAAAGGCAACTAGTTACATACAAGAGAACTCCAGGCCATCAGGTGACTTTTCAGCAGAAACTCTAAAGGCCAGAAAGGAGTGGCACAATATATTCAAAGTAATGAAAGGGAAAAAACCTACAACCACAAATACTCTACCCAGAAAGGTTATCATACAGATTTGAAGGAGAGATAAGGAGTTTCACAGATAAACAAAAGCTAAATAAGTTCAAAAAAAGCCTTACAAGAAATGGTGAAGGGACTTCTTTAAGCAGAAAAGAAAAGACCACAACTAGAAATAAGAAAATTACAAAAGAAAAAAATTTTCACTGTTAAAGGCAAGCATACATTAAGGGTAATAAATCAACCACTTATAAACTAATAGGAAAGTTAAAAGACAAATTAGTAAAATCATCTATACCCATAATAAATAGTTAAGGGAAACATACACAAAAAAGATGTAAAATATGATGTCAAAATTATCAAACATGAGGGGGAGTGAAAAAAGTAGAGTTGCTAGAATATGTTCAACTTAAGAGATCATCAGATTAAATTAGTCATATATATATATATATATATATATATATATATGTTATATGTTGTTATATGTGAACTGCAAACCAAACATCTATAATAGATACACACAAAAAAGAGAAAGGAATTCAAATATAACACTAGAGATAGTGATCAAATCCCAGCAGAAGACATCAAAAGAAGAAAGTAATGAAAAAGAACTACAAAAACAATCTGAAAACAATTGACAAAATGGTAATGAGCCCATAGCTATCAATTACTTTAAATGTAAATGAAATAAATGCTCCAATCAAAAGACATAGAGTGGCTGAATGGATACAAAAACAAGACCCATATATATGCTGCCTACAAAAGACTCATTTCAGAATCAAACACACACACACACACACACACACACACACACACACAGACTGAAAGTGAAAAGATGGGAAAAGGTATTCCATACAAATGGAAATCAAAAGAAAGTTGGAGTAGCTATACTTATATCAGAAAAAAATAAAATTTAAAATAAAGACTGTTACAAGAGACAAATAAAGACATTACTTAATGATAAGGGGATCATTCAAAAAAGAAGATATAACAGTTGTAAATACATATGCACCCAACATAGGAGCACGTAAATACATAAATCAAATATTAACAAAAATATGGAGAAATTGACAGTAATACAATAATAGTAGGGACTTTAACAACCCACTTACATCAATGGACAGATTATTCATACAGAAAATCAATAAGGAAACACTGGCCTTAATGACACATTAAGATCTGATGAACTTAAAAGATACATACAGAATATTTCATCCAAAAAAAAACAGGATACACATTCTTTTCAATTGCACATGGAACATTCTTCAATATAGATCACATCCTAGACCACAAAACAAGTCTCAATAAATTTAAGAAGACTGAAATCATATCAGGCATCTTTCCAATCCCAATACTAGACTAGAAATCAACTACAATAAGAAACCTGCAAAAAAAAAAAGAGAAACATGTGGAGGCTAAACAACATGCTACTGAACAACCAATGAATCACTGAAGAGATCAAAGAGGAAATCAAAAATACCTGGAGACAAATGAAAATGGAACATAATGGCCCAAAATCTATTGGACTCAGCAAAAGTAGTTCTAAGAGGGAAGTTTATAGTGAAACAAGACTACCTTAGGAAACAAGAAAAATCTCTAACAATCTAATCTTACACTTAAAAGAACTAGGAAAAGAAGAACAAACAGAACCCAAAACTAGTAGAACAACAGAAATAATAAAGATTAGTGGAAGTAAATAAAACAGAGGCTAAAAAAAAAATTTAGATCAATGAAAGTAAGAGTTGGTTCTTTGAAATAATAAGCAAAATTGATAAAATTTTAGCCAGACTCATCGAGAAAAAGTGAGAGGACCATATAAATATAACCAGAAATGAAAAAGGAGAAGTCACAACTGACAACACAGAAATAAAAAAGTTTATTAGAGATTACTATGAACAATTATACACCAATATAATGAACAACCTAAAAGGAATGGATAAATTCATAGAAATGTACAATCTCCCAAGACTGAATCAGGAAGAAATATAAAATATAAACAAGTTAATTATTAGTAATGAAATTGAATCAGTAATCAAAAAATTCCCAAAAAACAAAATTTCAGGACCTTCACAGGTGAATTCTGCCAGGCACTTAAAGACAGTTAAATTCTACCAGACATTTAAAGAAGAGTTAGTGCCTATCCTTCTCAAACTATTTCAAAAAATTCAAGAGGAAAGAATGCAACCAAACTCATTCTATAAGGCCAGCATCACACTAATGTCAAAACCAGACAAAGACACCAAAAAAAAAAAAGAAAGAAAGAAAGAAAATGACAGACTAACATCACTGATGAACATGGGAGTAAAAATCCTCAGTAAAATATTTGCAAATCAAATTTAATAATACATTAAAAGAATCATATACATATCAATTGTGATTTATCCCACAGATGCAAGGATGGTTCAATATCTGCAAATCTGTCAATTTGAAACACCACTTTAACAAACTGAAGAATTAAAATCATATGATTATCTCAATAGATGCAGAGAAGGCTTTTGACAAAATTACATCCACTTATGATAAAAAAAATCTCAACAAATTAAGTATAGAGGGAATGTACCCCAAAGTAATAAAGGTCATACATGACAAACCTACAGCTGACACCATACTCAATGGTGAAAAGTTGAAAGTATTTCCTCTAAGTTCAGGAAAAATACAAGGATACCCAGTATCACCACTTTCGTTCAACATAGTACTGTAAGTTCTAGTCACAGTAGTCAGACAAGAAAAACAAAGGAAAGGAATACAAATTGGAAAGAAAGAAGTAAAACTGTCACTGTTTGTAGATTACATGATATTATATATTGAAAACCCTAAAGACACCACCCAAAACTACTAGAGCTCGTCAATGAATTCCGTAAAGTTGCAGGATACTGAAATAAAATGGAGAAATATGTTGTATTTCTATAAACTAACAATAAACTATCAGAAAGAGAAATTAAGAAAATAGTTCCATTTACACTGTATCAAAAAGAATAAAATACCTAGGAATAAATAAAAATAAGGAGGTAAAGGACTTTTACTCAGAAAATTATATGACACTGATGAAAGAAATTAAAGACGTGCTGCATTGGTGGTATAGTGGTGAGCATAGCTGCCTTCCCAAGAAATTGAAGATGTCACAAACAAACGGGGAAATATACCATGTTCATGGCTTGGAAGAATCAATAGTGTTAAAATAATTGTACTACCCAAGGCAATCTACAGATTCAATGCAATCCCTATTAAAAAAACCAATGGTGTTTCTCACAGGACTAGAACTAATAATTCTAAAATTTGAATAGAAACACAAAAGACCCAGAATAGCCAAAACAATCAAGAAAGCACAACAAAGCTGGAGATATCACTCTTCCTGATTTCAAACTATACTATAAAGCTACAGTAATCAAAACAGTATGGTACTGGCAAAAATTGGACACATTAATCAATGAAACTGAAGAGATTCCCATAATAAACCTATATAAACTTATATGGTCAATTAATGTACAACAAAGAAAGCAAAATTATACAATGCAGAAAAGACCACCTCTTCCATAAATTATGTTGGTGAACTGAACAGCTATATGCAAAAGAATCAAACTGGACTACTTTTTTCCACCATATAAAAGATAAACTCAAGGGCTTCCCTGGTGGCGCAGTGGTTGAGAGTCCACCTGCCGATGCAGGGGACACGGGTTCGTGCCCCGGTCCGGGAAGATCCCACATGCCGCGGAGCGGCTGGGCCCGTGAGCCATGGCCACTGAGCCTGTGCGTCCAGAGCCTGTGCTCAGCAACGGGAGAGGCCACAACAGTGAGAGGCCTGCGTACCGCAAAAAAAAAAAAAAAAAAAAAGATAAACTCAAAATGGATTAAGCACTTAAATGTAAGACTTAAAACCATAAAACTCCTAGAAGAAGACAAAAGCAGCATGTTCTTTGACATCAGTATTAGCAATATTTAGGGGGTATTCTGTCTCTTCAGGCAAGGGAAACAAAAGTGAAAAAATAACAAATGGGACTACAGAAAACTAAAAAACTTTTGCACACCAAAGGAAAATATCAATAAAATGAAAAGGCAACCTACTGAATGGGAGTACATGTTTGCAAACAGTACATCTAATAAGGGATTAATATCCAAAATTTATTAAAAAACTAACACAGTCAACATCAAAAAAAAAAAAAGATTAAAAAACAGGCAGAAGACTTGAATAGATGTTTTCCAAAGAAGATATACAAATGACCAGCAGACCTAGATGCTCAATATCTCTAATCATCAGCAAAAAGCAAATCAAAACAGAATGAGTTACCACCTGAAATATGTCAGAATGGCTATCATCAAAAAGACAATAAGTAAGACAGGAGAAGCAAAAAGAACTACAATCCTGCAGGCTGTGGAATGAAAAACACATTCACAGAAAGACAGACAAAATGAAAAACCAGAGGACTATGTACCAGATGAAGGAACAAGATAAAACCCCAGAAAAACAATTAAATGAAGTGGAGATAGGCAACCTTCCAGAAAAAAAATTCAGAATAACAATAGTGAAGATAATCCAGGACCTTGGAAAAAGGATGGAGTCAAAGATTGAGAAGATTCAAGAAATGTTTAACGAAGACCTAGAAGAATTGAACAAATGCCTAGAAGAATTAAAGAACAAACAAACAGAGATGAACAATACAATAACTGAAATGAAAAATACACTAGAAGGAATCAATAGCAAAATAAATGAGGCAGAAGAATGGAGAAATTACCTGGAAGACAGAATGGTGGAATTCACTTCTGCGGAACAGAAAAAAGAATGTTGTCCCTCTGGGACAACATTAAATGCATCAACATTGGCATTATAGGTATCCCAGAAAGAGAAGAGAAAGGACCCAAGAAAATATTTGAAAAGATTATAGTCAAAAACTTCCCTAACGTGGGAAAGGAAATAGCCACCCAAGTCCAGGAAGCACAGAGTCCCAGGCAGAATAAACCCAAGGAGAATCATGCCGAGACACATAATAATCAAATTGAAAAAAATTAAAGACAAAGAAAAATTATTAAAAGCAACAAGGGAAAAATGACAAATAACATACAAGGGAACTCCCATAAGGTTAACAGCTGATTTCTCAGCAGAAACTCTACAAGCCAGAAGGGAGTATCAGGATATATTTAAAGTAATGAAAGGGAAGAACCTACAACCAAGATTACTCTACCTGGCAAGGATCTCATTCAGATTTGATGGAGAAATCAAAAGCTTTACAGACAAGCAAAAGCTAAGAGAATTCAGCACTACCAAACCAACTCTATAACAATGCCAAAGGAACTTCTCTAAGTGGGAAACACAAGAGAAGAAAAGGACCTGCAAAAACAAACCCAAAACAATTAAGAAAATGGGAATAGGAACATACATAACAATAATTACTTTAAAGGTGAGTGGATTAAATGCTACAACCAAAAGACAGAGGCTCACTGAATGTATACAAAAACAAGACCAATATATATGCTGTCTATAAGAGACCCACTTCAGACCTAGGGACACATACAGACTGAAAGTGAGGGGATGGAAACAGATATTCCATGAAAATGGAAATCAAAAGAAAACTGGAGTAGCAATACTCAGATCAGATAAAATAGACTTTAAAATAAAGAATGTTACAAGAGATAAGGAAGGACACTATGTAATGATCAAGGGATCAATCCAAGAAGATGTAACAATTACAAATATATATGTACCCAATATAGGAGCACATCAATACATAAGGCAAATGCTAACAGCTATAAAAGAAGACATCGATAGTAACACCATAATAGTGGGGGAATTTAACATCTCACTTACACTAATGGACAGATCATCCAGACAGAAAATTAATGAGGAAACAGAGGCTTTAAATGACACAATAGACCAGGTAGATTTAATTGATATTTATAGGACATTCCATCTGAAAACAGCAGATTACACTTTTTTCTCAAGTGCACATGGAACATTTTCCAGGATATATTACATCTTGGGTCACAAATCAAGCCTCAGAAAATTTAAGAAAATTGAAATGATATCGAGTATCTTCTCCAACCACAGTGCTATGAGATTAGAAAGCAGTTACAGGGAAAAACAATGTAAAAAACACAAACACATGGAGATTAAATGATACTTTACTAAATAACCAAGAGATCACTGAAGAAATCAAAGAGGAAATCAAAAAATGCCTAGAGAAAAATGACAGTGAAAAGACGATGATCCAAAACCTATGGGATGCAGCAAAAGCTCTGAGAGGGAAGTTTATAGCAATACAATCCTACCTCAAGAAACAAGAAAAATCTCAAATAAACAATCTAACCTTACACCTAAAAGAACTAGAGAAAGAAGAACAAACAGAACCCAAAGTTAGTAGAAGGAAAGAAATCATAAAAATCAGAGCAGAAATAAATGAAATAGAAACAAAGAAAACAATAGCAAAGATCAACAAAATTAAAGCTGGTTCTTTGAGAAGATAAACAAAATTGATAAACCTTTAGCCAGATTCATCAAGAAAAAGAGGGAGAGAACTCAAATCAATAAAATTAGAAATGAAAAAGAAGTTACAATGGACACCACAGAAATACAAAACATAATAAGAGACTACTACAAGCAAAAAAAAAAAAAAAAAAAGACAACAAATAAACGTTGGCAAGATTGTGGAGAAAAGCGAACACTCATGCGCTGTTGGAGGGATGGTAAATTGATGTAGCCACTATGCAAAATGGTGTGGAGGTTCCTCCAAAAAATTAAAACTAGAACTTCCATTTGATCCAGCAATTTCATTTCTGGGTATCTACCTGAAGAAAACAAAAATACTGATTTGAACAGATATATGCACTCCTATGAACATTGTAGCATTATTTACAATAGCCAAGATGTGAAAGCAACCCAAGTGTCATCTATTGATAGATGAATGGATAAAGAAGCTACAGTGTGTGTGTGTGTGTGTGTGTGTGTGTGTGTGTGTGTATACAATGGATTATTATTATCATAAAAATAAATGAAATCTTGCCATTTGCAACAACATGGATGGATCTAGGGGATATTATGCTAATTAAAATAAGTCAGATAGAGAAAGACAAATACTATATGATATCATTTATATGTGGAATCTAAAAAACAAAGAAAACAAATGAAAATAGACACAGAGAACAAATGAGTGTTTGACAGAGGAGAGGAGGGTTGGGGGTAAAGTAGATGAAGGGACTATGAGATACAAGCCTTTAGTTATAAAATAAGTTAGCCACAGAGATGTAATATACAGCAAAAAAATATGGTCAATAATATTGTAATAACTTTGTATGGGAACAGATTGTTACTAAACTTATTGTCGTGGTCATGTCATAATGTGTATAAATTTGAAATCACTATGGAGTATACTTGCAAGTAACATAATTATTGTACATCAACTATATTTCAATAAAAAAATTAATGAATGCAATGTTTAGAGAT
Source organism: Phocoena phocoena (assembly GCF_963924675.1). Taxonomy (NCBI): domain Eukaryota; kingdom Metazoa; phylum Chordata; class Mammalia; order Artiodactyla; family Phocoenidae; genus Phocoena; species Phocoena phocoena. Next base: position 33,676,530 of record NC_089236.1, on the reverse strand, counting down.
GATTGAGATAAAAAGTAAATATGGCCCCTTACATTTGTTATTTAATTGGTACAAATTTTTTATTTTTTCAAATACTTATATGGGGGGATATTGCGTGCATTTTCTCATCCAAGAGTGTGGACTTTAGCAAGAAATAGTATTACATAAAGAGCAAGCTTCAAAAGCAAATCAAATTTCAAGGCATTCTTGTAACTGATAGTATACAGGGTATTTTTGAGTGCCCAAAGCAAGAGCAATATAAGAAGGAAGAATTGTATAAGTAAAGCTACAAGTAGGTGGAACACACCAGAAATTCTTTGAGCCTGACCTTTTCTCTCCATCTTGATACTTGTCTTTCCAGCCTCCAAACCCAACTTCTGACCTGAAAATTTCCCAGCCAAGCTTTGTTCCTTGAACACCTGCTCATCGGGGAAAGGTTTCCAGGACCTGCCCCTGTGGTCATTCACCACTGAATGCCTTAGGCCAGTGGTCCCCAAACTTTTTGGCACCAGGAACCAGTTTCGTGGAAGACAATTTTTCCATGGACAGGGGCGGGGGATGGGTCAGGCAGTAATGTGAGCAAAGGGGAGCAGCACTTGCTTGCCTGCCGCTCACCTCCTGCTGTGCAGCTCGGCTCCTAACAGGTCACAGACTGGTACCGGTGTGGGGCCAAGAGGTTGCGGACCCCTGCCTTAGGCCACAGGGCACCTCTGCTTAGATTAGTCTCCTTACCTGACAGGACCTCAGAACCCAAGTACTGTTTTTCTTCCTCATGGTATTTACCAAATAATGGCACTGGATTCCTGACAGCATTGCTTTACCTATCCCAATAGGTGACTTTTTTCTCTCTAGACCATATTCAAGACAACTTGTTCACCCTTGACTGCTGCTGCCCAAGTAAAAATGACAAGATGGGCAATACCCTTGCTCCCTGAAGCTTTCTGCAGGAGTCGGAGTAGCTGAAACTCAGAGAGTATTTGAAAAGCATTAAAATGTATTTCTCTTTTTCCAGTCAGTTCAAATGTACTGAAAAAAAGAGAACATTTATTTCCAAGACTACTTCAGGTAAAGCTTCAAATCCTCTGATTTCTCTAAAGTTTCCGCTTTTATGTGAGAAATCACACTTTCTTCAATAAACCCATAAGGGCTTTAGAATGCTGCAGTCCTTGTAAGCAATCCCCAAATGATTTAACATTATTTTATGTGTTTTTTTCTCAATGGCAATTCAGAATGGAGTATAATTAACCAATTTTTTTTATTCTAGGCTTCCAATTGCTTCACAAAATATGCTTTTAAAAGAAATCAAAATTATTTAAATGTTACAAAATTGTTTCTATACTTCTGTATTGGCCTAGAAAAAAACCTCAAGGGTCCATAACAGGCAATTGCCTGGCCACAAAGTAAATCCACAATGAAACCATCCTAGAGAAATAACTGTTTCATCTTCTTGTAAAGGCCCATAAACATGGAAATTCCACAGTCTCCTTCAGTTACCCCAAATGTTAATAACCCCTACTCTTCACAAAACCTGGATCGACCCTTAAAGACCACATTTATAAGTTGATGGTTAATTTTATGTGTCAACTTAACTAGGCCACAGGGTGCTCAGATATTTGTTCAAACATTACTCTGCGTATTTCTGTGAAGATATTTTGGGATAAGATTAGCATTTAAATTGATAGACTGAATAAAGCAGGTTGCCCTTCTTAATGTAGGTAGACCTCATGTAATCAGTTGAAGGACTGAAAAGAACAGAAGACTGACCTCCCCCTGATTAAGAGAGAATTCTCCCGCTTTTCAACCTTTGAGCTGGGACATTGGCTTTTCTTGTTTCTACAGCAGCCTGCTGACCTTCAGACTCTAACTGGGATAGCAGCTCTGAATATGTTGAGCTTGCCAGCCTCCATAATTGCATGAACCAATTCCATATATATATAAAATAGGTATCTACAGATAGAGATAGATGGATAGAGATAGAGAGAGAGAGATATCCTCTTGGTTGTGTTTCTCTAGAGAACTCTGACTAATACAATAGGGTGAACAGGATGAATTCAACTTCAGACATGTTGAATTTGTGACCTCTCTGATATATTTTATATACTGAAAATACACCTTGGACTATTGGGTGCATTTTTTCAGCCCAAAAATATCATACATGAAGGCCAACATTACAAAGAATTTTTCTGCTAAAGAATTTTCATTCTTTCTAAGCTTGGAATGGGCATAATGCTATAAAACCATAGTATTTACCTTGGTTGAAGGTCACGGGAGGAGTGTCACAAACGCCTTTGAATATCTGATGGAAGCCATATCCTCCATCAAGAAAGAAACAGAAATAGACAACCAACCTCCAGAAACACAGCACTAGAGCCCATAGGTTCTAGTCTGGCAAGCTGGCCTGACAGAACCATATTTTTTCCAAAGAAATATGTAGATTTAAACGTATCTTTCTGATTTCCCCTTTTCCCATAGTGAGTATAATATAATGGATTTTTGTTTCATGAATTGGTTCCTAAATAACTTCACAGAAAACTGAAGGAGGAAAGAATGTAATAAATGTCAGACTTTGATATGCCCATAAAGTTCTTTAAAGTCCAGATTATCAGAAGCCATGAATATAATCTTTAGCAGTACCATAAAATGTAGTAAAGACCATAGGGTTTAAGTTCAGTAGAACTGCAAAAATCCCAAACTACTGCTACTTAACAGAGGTGAGGCAAAGAAAAGCCTTAACAGTACTCCACTGAATTTAGATAGCAGGAAACTCAGCTCTCAAGATCAACTTGAAAGAAGGTCACTGGAGTCCAAAAAACATAATGTGGAAATAATAAAAAGCTAACTAAAAATCAAGGTCATTTGAAAGCTTTCAATGCAGCAGCAATAACTAACACTTTAACACACTTAATAAAACGTTTGAATCACATGGAAATCTAATAATGTAAATATAATTTTAATTTGGGTGAAATGCAGCTCTGAGATGCTAGGTGGTTAGTACGTGACATTGCTAGGCCTCATATGCATGACCTTAGACCACAGTTTTGAAGCTCCAACTATACCAGTGAAGTGATACATCTGGTGTAGCCTCTAGTCAGAGTGGTTAATGGAAAAAGAAACCAGATCAGTAGCAAGAAGCAGCTCACCCCAAATGACAACATGGCTGTAAGAATCCCCAATGTCTGTGACCTAAAAAATAGAAGAGGTTGCCATTCTCACCATTCAGACAATTCGTCCACATTTAGTTCCCATGCAGAAAGCAAAATAAATGTGAGGATGACAAGAGAGGACTGACTTTAATATTATTTGTCTATTTGAAGCTGTTCAAATCAGTTTCCCCCTTGCCGGCAGGTAGCCTCTGGCTGGGGAAGTTAAATAATGGCATGGTCTGCCTGCTATTTAGACATATTGTAAAACAGGTGAGCAGTAATAACTTATTCTAGGATATAGAGACCTTATTTTCCTGTCATAAACAGGGGATATTTCAGGAAAGGATACTTTTTTTTTTTTTTACAGTGAAATACACTGTATGTTTTGACATTTGAGAATCACAGTTTTTCTCTACAGGAATATAGATAATATTCTCTCAAGTGTTTTGTCAGTTGTATAAACTTAGTATTTATTTCTAAAATATTTATCAGGAATGAAACATATTGATGTTTTCACTACTTGGTGTGGGTTTTTTAAAAATAAGTTTGAGTACAATTTTGTTTCTCTCTTCTGATCTCTTCAGAAAAAATATTGCTTCTTAAGAAAGCGTTCAATATTCTTGACTCTATTGTTGGTTGCAAACTATTACTCCAAACTATATTTTATAATATACTAAATAGAATATTGGACATATAACAGTAAAGCTTATAGCCTATTCCATTTTCCACATTTTATACTTACAAATCCATAAGGATTTCTCTTCTGCCTTGTCTAGCCTTTTATTTACATCTGCCCACCACCAGATGTTATTACTTAACATGGCATTGTATATCATTCCCACGTAGGTGTCATAAAGATTTATGTCTTATTCATGAATGGTTGACAAATTCTACTTTCATTTCACAATGGATGAATGCAAATCACTTGGCCTAAATGTTTCAAAAAAAGTTATTACTGTTTGGAATTCTTTTTGGCTTGAAAAATATTTGGCCTTTTGTAGACACACAAACATGCTAAATATAAATTTTTCTTTTCCTTTGTAGTTTGGTTGTATATTCTGAAGCCTGACTGCCTTTATAAAGTCTTGGGCTTCAATTCTCCTGTCTTAAGATCAGCATATAAGGCAGAAAAGCATGGCTTTATTTTTCATTTGCATTACTTATCTCCAATGTGTGATTTTTATTTTTTCTGCAGCACTAAGTTACCAGGGCTTCTGATTGATGCACTTGCTCTCTTGCATGTTGATTTGTAAGAGACTTTCTTATTTGTTTTCACAATTTCATCTTTCATAGACTGGGCCCTTCCCAAAGACATCAGATTATATCATTTCAGAGATCAGATATTTAGTTCTTTTCAGCCTCAGGCCTCCCTGTACATGAACTACTCAGCTTTGTGTAATCTATTCACTTTTATGCATAAAATATATTTTAGACCTTACTTTAAATATTGCATGGAATTGGCAATGTGTTCCTACACAGTGTTTTGATTTTAAAATATTAGTGGATGCTTCAACATCTAAGAAGCACAGGAAGGGGGTCAAGAGCTGAGGCTATAACAGAACCTTCTCCCTTATCCTAGTAGAGCCCATTGTGAGCAAGTGCTTAGAAATGCTTTTTTGACTGATTCAGATGGAATGGCTTTTGTATGTTATGGAAAAAAGCATCCTCACCAGATACCAAGATTCACTTTGAAAGTGTAAAAATCCAGGGATGATAAGAGACCTTCAAGATGGCAGAGGAGTAAGACGTGGAGATCACCTTCCTCTCCACAAATACATCAGAAATACATCTATATGTGGAACAATTCTACAGAACACCTACTGAACACTGGCAGAAGACCTCAGACTTCCCAAAAGGCAAGAAACTCCCCACGTACCTGGGTAGGGCAAAGGAAAGAAAATACAAAAGAATAGGGACAGGACCTACACCTCTGGGAGGGAGTTGTGAAGGAGGAAAGGTTTCCACACACTAGGAAGCCCCTTCACTGGTGGAGACAGGGGAAGGTGGGGGTGGGGGGTGGGGGGCAGAGCTTTGGAACCATGGAAGAGAGTGCAGAAATAGGGGTGCAGAGGACAAAGCAGAGAGATTCCCACACAGCGGATCGGTGCCGACCAGCACTCATCAGCCTGAGAGGCTTGTCTACTCACCCGCTGGGGCAGGTGGGGGTTGGGACCTGAGGCTCAGGCTTCGGAGGTCAGATACCAGGGAGAGGACTGGGGTTGGCTGAGTGAACACAGCCTGAAAGGGGCTAGTGTGCCACAGCTAGCCAGGAGGGAGTCTGGGAAAAATGTTGGAACTGCCTAAGAGGCAAGAGACCGTTGTTTCAGGGTGAGTGAGGAGAGGGGATTTAGAGCACTGCCTAAATGAGCTCCAGAGACAGGTGGGAGCTGCGGCTATCAGCACGGACACCAGAGATGGGCATGAAATGCTAAGGTTGCTGCTGCAGCCACCAAGAAGCCTGTGCACAAGCACAGGTCACTATCTACACCTCCCTCCCAGGAGCTTGTGCAGCCCGCCACTGCCAGGGTCCCGTGATCCAGGAACAACTTCCCCGGGGGGAACACAGACTGTTGCAATGTCACAGTGGTCTCTGCCGCCGCAGGCTCGACCCACATTCCATACCCCTCCCTCCCCCTCGCCTGAGTGAGCCAGAGCCTCCTAATCAGCTGTTAATTTAACCCCGTCCTGCTGAGCGAAGAACAGATGCCCTCAGACGACCTACATGCAGAGGCAGGACCAAATCCAAAGCTGAACTCCAGGAGCTGTGCGAAAAAAGAAGAGAAAGGGATATTTCTCCCAGCAGCCTCAGGAGCAGAAGATTAAATCTCCACAATCAACTTGATGTACCCTGCATCTGTGGAACACCTGAATAGACAATGAATCATCCCAAATTGAGGAGGTGGACTTCGTGAGCAACTGTAGACATGGGGTTTGCTTTCTGAATCTAATTTGTATCTAGTTTTATGTTTATCTTAGTTTAGTATTTAGAGTTTATTGTCATTGATAGATTTCTTTATTGATTTGCTTGCCCTCTTCCTTTTTTTTAATATATAGATATATTTTTTTTCCTTTTTCTCTTTTTGTGAGTGTGTATGTGCTGGTTCTTTGTGTGATTTTGTCTGTATAGATTTCCTTTTACCATTTGTCTTAGGGTTCTGTCTGTTCAGTTTTTTGTTGTTTTTTTTGTTTTGTTTTTAGTATAGTTTTCAGTGCTTGTTATAATTGGTGGCTTTGTTTTTCGATATGGATGCTCTTTTCTTTCCTTCCTTCTTTTTTTATTAATTTTAATATTTTTTTATTTTAATAACTTTATTTTAGTTTAGTTTAGTTTTTCTTTCTTTCTTTTTTTCCCCATTTTCTTCTGAGTTGTGCAGCTGACAAGGTCTTGGTGCTCTGGCCTGGTCTCAGGCCTATGCCTCTGAGGTGGGAGAGCCACGTTCAGGTCATTGCTCCACCAGAGGCCTTCTGGCTCCACGTAATATCAAACAGGGAAAGTTCTCCCAGAGATCTCCATCACAATGCTAAAACCCAGCTCCACTGAACAACCAGCAAGCTACACTGCTGGACAACCTATGCCAAACACCTAGCAAGATAGGAACACAACCTCACCCATTAGCAGAGAGGCTGCCTAAAATCATAATACGGTCCTAGACACCCCAAAACACACCACCGGATGCAGTCCTGCCCACCAGAAAGACAAGATCCAGCCTCATCCACCAAAACACAGGAAACAGATCCCTCCTAAGAAACCTACACAACCCACTGAACCAACCTTGGCCACTGGGGAGAGACACCAAAAACAACAGGAAATATGAACCTGCAGGCTGCAAAAAGGAGACCCCAAACACAGTAAGTTAAACAAAATGAGAACACAGAGTAACACACAGCAGATGAAGGGACAAGGTAAATATCCACCAGATCAAACAAATGAAGAGGAAATAGGCAGTCTACCTGAAAAACAATTCAGAGTAATGATAGTAAAGATGATGCAAAATCTTGGAAATAGAATGGAGAAAATACAAGAGTGGTTTAACAAGGACCTAGAAGAAGTAAAGAGCAAACAAACAATGATGAACAACAAAATAAATGAAATTAAAAATTCTCTAGAAGGAATCAATAGCAGAAAAACTAAGGAAGAAGAATGGATAAGTGACCTGGAATATAAAATAGTAGAAATAACTACTGCAGAGAAGAATAAAGAAAAAAGAATGAACAGAACTGAGGTGAGTCTCATTCTACAAGAATGAACAGACTTAGGTGAGTCTCAGAGACCTCTGGGACAACATTAAAACTACCAACATTCAAATTATAGGGGTTCCAGAAGAAGAAGAGAAAAAGAAAGGGATTGAGAAAATATTTGAAGAGATTATAGTTGAAAACTTCCCTAATAGGGTAAAGGAAATAGTCACTCAAGTACAGGAAGGGCAGAGAGTCCCATACAGGATAAATCCAAGGAGAAACATGCCAAGACACATATTAATCAAACTATCAAAAATAAATACAAAGAAAAATTACTAAAAGCAGCAAAGGAAAAACAACAAATAACATGCAAGGGAATCCCCATAAGGTTAACAGCTGATCTTTCAACAGAAACTCTGCAAGCCAGAAGGGAGTGGCAGGACATATCTAAAGTGATGAAAAGGGAAAACTTACAGCCAAGATTACTCTACCCAGCAAGGATCTCATTCAGATTTGACAGAGAACTTAAAACCTTTACAAACAAGCAAAAGCTAAGAGAATTCAGCACCACCAAACCAGCTTTACAACAAATGCTAAAGGAACTTCTCTAGGCAGGAAACACAAGAGAAGGAAAAGACATAAAGTAACAAACTCAAAACAATTAAGAAAATTGCAATAGGAACATACATATCAATACCTACCTTAAATGTAAATGGATTAAATGCTCCCACCAAAAGACATAAACTGGCTGAATGAATACAAAAAGAAGATCCATATATATACTGTCTACAGGAGACCCACTTCAGACCTAGAGACATATGCAGACTGAAAGTGAGAGAATGGAAAAAGATATTCCTTGCAAATGGAAATCAAAAGAAAGCTGGAATAGCAATACTCATATCAGAGAAAATAGACTCTAAAACAAAGACTATTACAAGAGACAAAGAAGGACACTACACAATGATCAAGGGATCAGTCCAAGAAGAGAATATAACAATTGTAAATATTTATGCATGCAACAAAGGAGCACCTCAATACATAAGAAAAATACCAACAACCATAAAAGGGGAAATCAACAGTAACACAATCATAGTAGGGGACCTTAACACCACACTTTCACCAATGGACAGATCATCCTAAATGAAAATAAATAAGGAAACACAAGCTTTCAATGATACCTTAAACAAGATGGACTTAATTGATATTTATAGGACATTCCATCCAAAAACAACAGAATACACATTTTTCTCAAGTGTTCATGGAACATTCTCCAGGATAGATCATATCTTGGGTCACACATCAAGCCTTGATAAATTTAAGAAAATTGAAATCATATCAAGTATCTTTTCTGACCACAACACTATGAGACTAGATATCAATTACAGGAAAAAATCTGTAAAAAATACAAACACATGGAGGCTAAACAATACACTACTAAATAACCAAGAGATCACTGAAGAAATCAAAGAGGAAATCAGAAAATACCTATAGACAAATGACAATGAAAACATGACTACACAAAACCTATGGGATGCAGCAAAAGCAGTTCTAAGAGGGAAGTTTATAGCAGTACAATACTACCTCAAGAAACAAGAAACATCTCAAATAAACAACCTAACCTTACACCTAAAGCAATTAGAGAAAGAAGAACAAATAAACCCCAGAATTATCAGGAGGAAAGAAATCATAAAGATCATATCAGAAATAAATGAAAAAGAAATGAAGGAAACAGTAGCAAAGATCAATAAACTTAAAAGCTGGTTCTTTGAGAATATAAACAAAATTGATGAACCATTAGCCAGACTCATCAAGAAAAAAGGGAGAAGACTCAAATCAATAGAATTAGAAATTAAAAAGGAGAAGTAACAATGGACACTGCAGAAATACAAGGGATCATGAAAGATTACTACAAGCAACTATATGCTAATAAAATGGACAATCTGGAAGAAATGGACAAATTCTTAGATAAGAATTTATCTGAACCAGGAAGAAATAGAAAATATGAACAGACCAACCACAAGCACTGAAATTGAAACTGAGATTAAAAATCTTCCAACAAACAAAAACTCAGGACCAGATGGCCTCACAGGCGAATTCTATCAAACATTTAGAGAAGATCTAACACCTATCCTTCTCAAACTCTTCCCAAATAAAGCAGAGGGAGGAACACTCCCAAACTCACTTTATGAGGCCACCATCACCGTGATGCCAACACCAGACAAAGATGTCACAAAGAAAGAAAACTACAGACCAATATCACTGATGAACACACATGCAAAAATCCTCAACAAAATACTAGCAAACAGTATCCAACAGCACATTAAAAGGATCAGCCACTATGTTCCAGTATGTTGATCAAGGGCAAGTACTATATGGTCACCTTATTTTTGATAAAGGAGGCAAGAATATACAATGGAGAAAAGATAGGCTGTTCAAGAAGTGCTGCTGGGAAAACTGGACAGCTAAATGTAAAAGAATGAAATTAGAACACTCCCTAACACCATACACAAAAATACACTCAAAATGGATTAAAAACCTAAATTTAAGGCCAGACACTATCAAACTCTTAGAGGAAAACATAGGCAGAACACTCTATGACATAAATCACAGCAAGATCCTTTTTGACCCACCTCCCAGAGAAATGGAAATAAAAACAAAAATAAACAAATGGGACCTAATGAAACTTCAAAGCTTTTGCACAACAAAGGAAACCATAAACAAGACGAAAAGACAACACACAGAATGGAAAAAAATATTTGCAAAGGAAGCAACTGACAAAGGATTAATCTCCAAACTTTACAAGCAGCTCATGCAGCTCAACATCAAGAAAACAAACAACCCAATCCAAAATTGGGCAGAAGACCTAAATAGACATTTCTCCAAAGAAGTTATACAGAGTGCCAACAAACAGATGAAAGGATGCTCAACATCATTAATCATTAGAGAAATGCAAATCAAAACTACAATGAGGTATCACCTCACACTGATCAGAAGGGCTATCATCAAAAAATCTACAAACAGGGCTTCCCTGGTGGCACAGTTGTTGAGAGTCTGCCTGCCGATGCAAGGGACACGGGTTCGTGCCCCGGTCTGGGAAGATCCCACATGCTGCGGAGCAGCTGGGCCTGTGAGCCATGGCCGCTGGGCCTGCGCATCCGGAACCTGTGCTCCTCAACGGTAGAGGCCATGGCAGTGAGAGGCCTATGTACCACACACACAAAAAAAAAAAAATCTACAAACAATAAATGCTGGAGAGGGTGTGGAGAAAAGGAAACCCTCTTGCACTGTTGGTGGGAATGTAAATTGATACAGCCACTATCAAGAACAGTATGGAGGTTTTTTGAAAAACTAAAAATAAAACTATCATATGACACAGCAATCCCACTACTGGGCATATACCCTGAGAAAACCAGAATTCAAAATGAGTCATGTACCACAATATTCTATTTACAGCTCTATTTACAGTAGCCAGGACATGGAAGCAACCTAAGTGTCCACCAACAGATGAATAGATAAAGAAGATGTGGCACATTTATGCAATGGAATATTACTCAACCATGAAAAGAAATGAAATTGGGTTATTTGTAGTGAGGTGGATGGGCCTAGAGTCTGTCATACAGAGTGAAGTAAGTCAGAAAGTGAAAAACATACCGCATGCTAACACATATACATGTAATCTAAATATATATGTATAGATGGTTCTTAAGAACCTAGGGGCAGGACAGGAATAAAGACGCAGATGTAGAGAATGGAATTGAGGACACATGGAAGGGGAAGTGTAAGCTGGGATGAAGTGAGAAAGTAGCATGGACATATATATACTACCAAATGTAAAATAGCTAGTAGTTAGAAGCAGCCACATAGCACAGGGAGATCAGCTCGGTGCTTTGTGACCACCTAGAGGGATGGGATAGGGAGCATGGGAGGGAGACGCAAGAGGGGGGAGATATGGGGATATATTTATATGTATAGCTAATTCACTTTGTTATAAAGCAGAAACTAACACACCATTGTAAAGCAATTATAGTCCAATAAAGATTTAAAATAAAATAAGCTACAAGGATATATTTTACAACACAGGGAATATAGCCAATATTTCATAATAACTATAAATGGAGTATAACCTTTAAAAATTGTGAATTACTATATTGTACACTTGTAACATATAATATTGTACATCAACTATACTTCAATTTTTAAAAAAAAGGAACTCAGGGATAATATATACCATATTTGGCTTAACAATCCATCTATTCTTTCTACATCTGAATCTCAGTTATAAATGTAATAGACCAAGTCTAGCATTATTCTAAGCAGGTGGAGGGATTCAATCTTGATTTTTTAGGTATTATATTCTTGGCTTCAGTTAAAGATCACAGTACCGGCACTAAAGAAAAATATTGGAGAACTTTTAGTTAGGCCAAACTATTTTCCATGGCCATCTCCTCCAAACTAAAGGGTAGGTTAAGGAAAAGGAAAGAGATATTAAAAAGGAAATGAGTTTAGTTTGAGAAACTGTGCCTGAGAACTCAATCTCAGTCCATGTCATCATGAGGTGGAATCACTAAGCTTTCTTTAATGTTGAGAATTTGAAGGTAGGGTGGATCTGTACCTTGCTTCTTAGGTCAGACCCAGGGATGCTGCATGCTTCCTGTGGAAGCTATTCAACCTCTCACAGCATGGCAGAAGTAGAGTAGAAATAAGAGCATGGCTGGTTGGCCTAAGAACTGGAGAGCAGGAGACAACCTCCTGATATTCCTGTGGCACCAGAGTGGAATAGGAGAGCATTTGAAAGTTCTCTGGGACTCTCCAAAAGGGTATGAAAGGTTGCTCCAAGTGTAACCCTCAAGTTCAGAGGAAATCTAATAGACAAAACCCTGGGTGATCTAGTATGGACCCTCCTGTCACAGGTCAGAAGAAAGTAGAAAAAAATATATATAATGGCCTAATGGAAAAGGACTACAAATAAGGAACTACATCCTGGCATAGGATTTAGATCAAGATCTAAAAAAGGATACTTTTCCTTCACAAAGATGATGAATTTGCACATTTCCTCTCTTTCCACTTTGATTGAGTTTAAACTTAAATGACTGATGAAATTATTCCACTAAGTTTACCTGAAGTCGACTAAATGAAGTTTTCTTAACTATAGTTAAAAATGCACTGTCACATATTGTTTTTAAGAGCTCAGACTCAGGAATGAAATCTGATGCATTCAAATATTAACTTTGCCTAGGATTTGTGACATTAGGCAAGTCACATTATCTCTCTGTGTCTCTGTTTCCTCATATATAAATTGGGGAGAATAATAGTGATTTACTTATACTATTAACTTACACTATTGTGAGAATTAAATGAGTTGACATATATAATGTGCTCAGAAAAGTATGAACGGCAAGTGTCATATATATACTTATTATTATTATTATTTGTCTGATGGAATGGGTACTGAAGACAGAAATTACTATTAAATAGTGTGTTTTTTCCACACCAAGTTCTGGCATGTAAATGTTACATAAATATATTAATACTATAGAATTATAGAGAAGAAATAGCATTAAAGATTATTTAGTTCAAGACTTATTTTTAAAGATAAGGAGAACAATCTTTAGAAAGGCCAGATAATGGCTATGGAACTAATAAATCTTAGAACTGGGATTCAAACTCAGGTCTTTATTTGTTTGCTCAATGTGCCAGGTACTGTGCTACATTTGAAAATACAGCAGTATGTTTGTGGGAATGTAAATTGATACAGCCAATATGGAGAACAGTATGGAGGTTCTATAAAAAAATAAAAATAGAATTACCATATGACCCAGCAATCCCACTACTGGGCATATACCCTGAGAAAACCATAATTCAAAAAGAGTCATGTACCAAAATGTTCATTGCAGCTCTATTTACAATAGCCAGGACATGGAAGCAACCTAAGTGTCCATCATTGGATGAATGGATAAAGAAGATGTGGCACATATATACAATGGAATATTACTCAGCCATAAAAAGAAATGAAATTGAGATATTTGTAGTGAGGTGGATGGACCTAGAGTCTTTCATACAGAGTGAAGTAACTCAGAAAGAGAAAAACAAATACTGTATGCTAACACATATATATGGAATCTAAGGAAAAAAAAAAAGGTCATGAAGAACCTAGGGGTAAGACTGGAATAAAGACACAGACCTACTAGAGAATGGACTTGACGATATGGGGAGGGGGAAGGGTAAGCTGTGACAAAGTGAGAGAGTGACACGGACATATATACACTACGAAATGTAAAATAGATAGCTAGTAGAAAGCAGCCGCATAGCACAGGGAGATCAGCTCAGTGGTTTGTGACCACCTAGAGGGGTGGGATAGGGAGGGTGGGAGGGAGGGAGGTGCAAGAGGGAAGAGATATGGGAACATATGTATATGTATAACTGATTCACTTTGTTATAAAGCAGAAACTAACTCACCATTGTAAAGCAATTATACTCCAATAAAGATGTTAAAAAAAAAAAAAAGAAAGAAAGAAAAAGCAGCAGTATGAAAGGCCCACATAGGCCTTACCTCACAGGGCTTACAACATACCAGGAAATATAGCTGGAAAGGCAATTGTGTATTATGATAGGAGAAATATGTGGTGTAATATTCCTAGGAGCCAAGCAAGGCTTTTAAAGAAAGTGACTTGAAGATGAAATCTACATGAAGAGTGGGAGTTAGATGGATGAAGGGGTGGAGTTAAAGTACCTAAGGTCAAGCCAGAGCTGTGGTAGAGGCCTCAAATTTGAGAAAGAACACAACTGTTCAAGGAGTTGATATAAATTAGTATAATTTAGCAAAGAATGCAAGAAGGGGGGGATGAACTGAAGTAGTAATAGATAGGGTGAGATTCTTAGGTGGTCTTGTAAACTATGGTAAGAAATTTGGGTTTAATCTTAAAGGCAATGAAAACTATCCAAGCATTTTTCACTGTTGGAGGCTCTTTCTAAAAACCATAGGAGAAGAGACTGGAGACAGAAAGAAGAGTCACGGAGACCATTTAAGAGACTGTTGCATCTAAGAAAGAAAACTAGGTCTTCTGTCTTAACATCCTTCATTCTTTTGAATATCATCACTAAAGGAAAACAAGAAAAAAATAGAATGAGGAAAATAGAAAGAGAAACTAATACTATTCTTGTTCTCCTTAGGAGATCTTCAACCCTTTTCATATAGATCATGGATTGTTAAAGTGAGAAGTGACCTTGAGGGAAGCCAACTTTTAGATCATAGAGACAGGATACATGTCTTGCTCATGTTCTATTAAATGGCAGAGTCAGAACTAAACCTCAGATCTAACCTGCCAGCCCATGCCCTCCACTGCACCATCCTGAAATAAACTCCCTAGAATGAAGGCAGAGCCACAGCGGTCACTAAGAGATGTAGAGATCCAGAATTCTGAGCAGACTATGCTGAAAAGAAGAGCTTTAACAGACTCTGGTGTCCCAGCCACTTGCCAGAGCCTATGAAAATTTGTTTCTCTGGAGGTTTGTGCCCTGAGTTTTATAATATGGTTCTCTCCCCTCACAGGGAAATTCTCAGCTAAAATTCGTTAAGATTAAACTGAGTAAATAATATAGTTCAAGCTCAGTATGAAAAATAGTATATTTATTATAGAAAATTGTAATGAGTAGCTAATTGCTCTCAACAATCTAATTATTAAGTAGTCCCAGTGGTTAGGGGAAAAATTATATTAAACAGAAATCTTTCTGCCTATAATTTCTCCTCACTGGTTTGATTTCTTCCAAGTGCCCTCAAATGTATCTTGTAAATAAACAGGGAGGAAATAAGAAAACTCTTCCTTCTACAGCCTCCAAAAGCAAGCCTTGGCTCATCTTCCAGTTCAGTAGGAAACACTGGGGGTCAAGCCTGGGCTTGGAAAATGAGCTCAGTGAATTCAGGTTCACTTTGGGAGCAAAGTTTTTATTCAAAATAACCCAGTTCTCTAATAGGGACTATGTTTAAGAGATGGACAGCAAGGACATTGAATGTACCAGAGTTCCAGGAAACACATCCAGAGACAAGGCCTAGAAGCACAACGCAGTGACCACCAACCCAGCGCCTGCTCCATTGCATCCCATGGCTCTCTGAAGATTTTTGGCAGTGAGCATCACCTCGAGTAGCCGAGGTCACTTGTACCATAGGCCTAATGTGTCCAAGACAGAATCAGTATGATGATGACATGGTGACACAGTGACACAAACAATTCTCATGTTTTCTAGAACTGCATTCAACTTGAGGCTTGGTTGGGATTCACAAACACCCACCTCTTTTACTGAGTTTCCAAATCTTGCTCATCACTGCAGCAAATAAGTCTCCTTTAGGCCTGGGTGTCAAGGGAATAGATCCAAATCAAAATTCCTCTGCAGACCATGCAGGTTCAGGTATCCTCTTAGGAGAATGTCAAAATCTGAAATAATCCCAAACACCTGCCATATAAACAGGAATAGACTTGTTATCTTTAACCAAAGGACTATTTACCGTAACAGAAATACTAAATGCATCAGCAGAGGTGGGTCCTAGTTTGTGGGGGCTTTGGATTATAAATATTGGTAAATTTTTAATCCAAAAAGTAAATCATTTATTCACATTCATTCTTGAGTTCGGCATTCAATCCTAAGGATACAGCCAAGAAAAAGGATTTCAGAGACTAGTGGTTCAATGGTGAAAAGCAAAGGCACCTATAATCCCTGACCCTCATAGCTCCAAGAGTTTACTAGATCAATTTTATAGTTTTTATAGAAATAATATGGTGACACTCAAAATGATTCCAGACTATTTATTCATTTGCTAGTCTAAGCACGTGATATAATTGCTCCAACAAAGGACAGACTGGGAGATGGTTGATAGAGGCTGCTATTGGCTGGGATTCAGCCTGGGACAGACTGTTAGCATTGTAATATTGTACAGAATCACAATTAGGCATGATATACAAGAAGTAAAGGGCATGAAAGTTGAAGAATTTTGGGGAAACAAGCATCACTCTTTTTTTTTTTTTTGCTGGTATATTTCCCTGAAATAGCTTTGGCTTGAAAACCAGGGCCATTTTCATAATTATAAAATCAGAGCATTAGCCTAGGCATTTGAAAGGACCGACGCTATTGTGTGTGTGTGTGTGTGTGTGTGTGTGTGTGTGTGTGTGTGTGTGTGAGCACATGCACGCACAGGGACTAAGCATTAGGATTTGCCTCATTTCTGGGGCAAAAGATATCTATTTCTTCCTCAGTCCACCCCAGTCAATACCCAGTTCAGTCCACGATGACTAGGTTTAGCTGAAAGCTCCTTAAGGAACACTAGCACCCTCTATTCAAAAAGTGGTAGACAGGGTTATTGTTTCCAATTCTTCATTCCATCTTAGCTAGAGAATAATACTTAACACTGGCATTGCCATATGACTTTGCTGAACCTCCCATAAGAGAAAGTCAATGTGACCTGGCCATGTGATTTGCTTCAGCCATTACATTAGCAAACATAATGTGAGCAGAGGCCTTACACATGTTTGCATAACTTGATTTGGCATTTAGCATATCTACCATCATGATGAGAAAAGCATGCCCCTAGTAGTTACTCATCCCACAATGAGTTATGTGGGACATAACCAAAGCCAACCTATAACCCAGAGCCAAGCCCAGCAGGAATCTAGCCAACCCATAGACGCATAAGTCACAAAAATAAATGTCTATTGTTGTAAATTGCTAACAGCTTGTAAGCTTTTTTAAAGTTACTTGTTATACAGCTTTATTGCTGCTATAGCTGACTAATATAAAAGATGTTCCAGAATTAAATTAAAAAGGCTGATAAGGCACACTAAGACATTCAAATTCAAAGGGTATGTACTTCCACACAAGCAAGTAAATGAGAGAAATGATCTTCATATTGCCTAAGTAAACTACCTGAGCCTAAATAGTCAATTAAATCACTTACACCTTTTTATTTTACATATTTCTCTCAATAGGAGAAACACATTAAAATATGAAAGAAAATCAAAAAAGGAAAAAAAAACCCTAGGTTGTCTAGTCAGGGCACTAATAAATATTGGCTAAAAACACTAGACTCCATCTTGCTTTAAAACCTATAACTAAAAACCAAACAGTTTCCCTAAAACTAGCCAACATTTCCTGATTTCTTCAGGAAAATTTTTGATGGAAAATATTACCATTTACTACAGAAAATGTATATATTTTGTTTTTATAAAAATTGTGATGGTAGATGTTCAAATGGAGGGATAAAGATAGAAAGTAGTCCTTATCTCTGTCTAATAAGTTACTGAGCACTTATTTTTTTACATCTTTATTGGAGTATAATTGCTTTACAATGGTGTGTTAGTTTCTGCTTTATAACAAAGTGAATCAGTTATACATATACATATGTTCCCATATCTCTTCCCTCTTGCATCTCCCTCCCTCCCACCCTCCCTATCCCACCCCTCTAGGTGGTCACAAAGCACCGAGCTGATCTCCCTGTGCTATGCGGCTGCTTCCCACTAGCTATTTTACGTTTGGTAGTGTATATATGTCCATGCCACTCTCTCACTTTGTCACAGATTACCCTTCCCCCTCCCCATATCCTCAAGTCCATTCTCTAGTAGGTCTGTGTCTTTATTCCAGTCTTACCCCTAGGTTCTTCATGACATTTTTTTTCTTAAATTCCATATATATATATATATGTGTGTGTGTGTGTGTGTGTGTGTGTATGTGTGTGTGTGTGTGTGTGTGTGTTAGCATACGAAATTTGTCTTTCTCTTTCTGACTTACTTCACTCTGTATGACAGACTCTAAGTCCATCCACCTCATTACAAATTGGCTCATTTTTGTTTCTCTTTATGGCTGAGTAATATTGCATTGTATATATGTGCCACATCTCCTTTATCCATTCATCCGATGATGGACACTTAGGTTGCTTCCATGTCCTGGCTATTGTAAAGAGAGCTGCAATGAACATTTTAGTACATGACTCTTTTTGAATTATGGTTTTCTCAGGGTATATGCCCAGCAGTGGGATTGCTGGGTCATATGGTAGTTCTATTTGTAGTTTTTTAAGGAGCCTCCATACTGTTCTCCATAGTGGCTGAACCAATTCACATTCCCACCAGAAATGCAAGAGGGTTCCCTTTTCTCCACACCCTCCCCAGCATTTATTATTTCTAGATTTTTTGATGACGGCCATTCTGACTGGTGTGAGATGATATCTCATTGTACTTTTGATTTGCATTTCTCTAATGATTAATGATGTTGAGCATTCTTTCATGTGTTTGTTGGCAGTCTGTATATCTTCTTTGGAGAAATGTCTATTTAGGTCTTCTGCCCATTTTTGGATCAGGTTGTTTGTTTTTTTTTTTTTTTGAGCTGTATGAGCTGCTTGTAAATTTTGGAGATTAAACCTTTGTCAGTTGCTTCATTTGCAAATATTTACTCCCATTCTGAGGGTTGTCTTTTGGTCTTGTTTATGGTTTCCTTTGCTGTGCAAAAGTTTTGAAGTTTCATTAGGTCCCATTTGTTTATTTTTGTTTTTATTTCCATTTCTCTAGGAGGTGGGTCGAAAAGGATCTTGCTGTGATTTATGTCATAGAATGTTCGGTCTATGTTTTCCTCTAAGAGTTTGATCGTTTCTGGCCTTACATTTAGGTCTTTAATCCATTTTGAGCTTATTTTTGTGTATGGTGTTAGGGAGTGTTCTAATCTCATACTTTTACATGTACCTGTCCAGTTTTCCCAGCACCACTTATTGAAGAGCCTGTCCTTTCTCCACTGTACATTCCTGCCTCCTTTATCAAAGATTAGGTGACTATATGTGCGTGGGTTTATCTCTGGGCTTTTATTCGGTTCCTTTGATCTATATTTCTGTTTTTGCACCAGTACCGTACTGTCTTTTTTTTTTTTTTTTAACATCTTTATTGGGGTATAATTGCTTTACAATGGTGTGTTAGGTTCTGCTTTATAACAAAGTGAATCAGCTATACATATACATATGCTCCCATGTGTCTTCCCTCTTGCGTCTCCCTCCCTCCCACTCTCCCCATCCCACCCCTCCAGGCTGTCCCAAAGCCCCGAGCTAATATCCCTGTGCCTTGCGGCTGCTTCCCCCTAGCTATCTACCTTACTACGTTTGTTAGTGTGTATATGTCCATGACTCTCTCTCGCCCTTTCAAAACTCACCCTTCCCCCTCCCCATATCCTCAAGTCCGTTCTCCAGTAGGTCTGCGCCTCTATTCCTGTCTTATCCCTAGGTTCTTCATGACATTTTTTTCCCTTAAATTCCATATATATGTGTTAGCATACGGTATTTGTCTTTTTCTTTCTGACTTACTTCACTCTGTATGACAGACTCTAGGTCTATCCATCTCATTACAAATAACTCAATTTCATTTCTTTTTAAGGCTGAGTAATATTCCATTGTGTATATGTGCCACATCTTCTTTATCCATTCGTCCGATGATGGGCGCCCAGGTTCTTTCCATCTCCGGGCTATTGTAAATAGAGCTGCAATGAACATTTTGGTATATGACTCTTTTTGAATTTTGGTTTTCTCAGGGTATATGCCCAGTAGTAGGATTGCTGGGTCATACCATACTGTCTTGATTACTGTAGCTTTGTAGTATAATCTGAAGTCAGGGAGCCTGATTCCTCCAGGTCTGTTTTTCGTCCTCAAGATTGCTTTGGCTATTCTGGGTCTTTTGTGTTTCCATACGAATTGTGAAATTTTCTGGTCTAGTTCTGTGAAAAATGCCAGGTAGTTTGATAAGGATTGCATTGAATCTGTAGATTGCTTTGGGTACTAGACTCATTTTCACAACGTTGATTCTTCAAATCCAAGAACATGGTATATTCTCTATCATTTGTATCATCTTTAATTTCTTTCATCAGTGTCTTATAATTTTCTGCCTACAGATCTTTTGTCTCCTTAGGTAGGTTTATTCCTAGATATTTTATTCTCTTTGTTGCAATGGTAAATGGGAGTGTTTTCTTGATTTCACTTTCAGATTTTTCATCATTAGTGTATAGGAATGCAAGAGATTTCTATGAATTAATTTTGTATCCTTCTACTTTACCAAATTCATTGATTAGCTCTAGTAGTTTTCTGTTAGCATCTTTAGGATTCTCTATGTATAGTATCATGTCATCTGCAAACAGTGACAGTTTTACTTCTTCTTTTCAGATTTGGATTCCTTTTATTTCCCTTTCTTCTCCGATTGCTGTGGCTAAAACTTCCAAAACTATGTTGAATAAGAGTGGTGAGAGTGGGCAATCTTGTCTTGTTCCCAATCTTAGTGGAAATGCTTTCAGTTTTTCACCATTGAGGATGATGTTGGCTGTGGGTTTGTCATATATGGCCTTTATTATGTTGAGGAAAGTTCTCTCTATGCCTACTTTCTGGAGGGTTTTTATCATAAATGGGTGTTGAATTTTGTCAAAAGCTTTCTCTGCATCTATTGAGATGATCATATGGTTTTTCTCCTTCAATTTGTTAATATGGTGCATCATGTTGATTGATTTGCATATATTGAAGAATCCTTGCATTCCTGGAATAAAGCCTACTTGATCATGGTGTATGATCCTTTTAATGTGCTGTTGGATTCTGTTCACTAGTATTTTGTTGAGGATTTTTGCATCTATATTCATCAGTGATATTGGCCTGTAGTTTTCTTTCTTTGTGACATCCTTGTCTGGTTTTGGTATCAGGGTGATGATGGCCTCATAGAATGAGTTTGGGAGTGTTCCTCCCTCTGCTATATTTTGGAAGAGTTTGAGAAGGATAGGTGTTAGCTCTTCTCTAAATGTTTGATGGAATTCACCTGTGAAGCCATCTGGTCCTGGGCTTTTGTTTGTTGGTAGATTTTTAATCACAGTTTCAATTCCAGTGCTTGTGATTGGTCTGTTCGCATTTTCTATTTCTTCCTGATTCAGTCTTGGCAGGTTGCCCATTTCTAAGAATTTGTCCATTTCTTCCAGGCTTCCATTTTATTGGCATAGAGTTGCTTGTAGTAATCTCTCATGATCTTTTGTATTTCTGCAGTGCCCGTTGTTACTTCTCCTTTTTCGTTTCTAATTCTATTGATTTGAGTCTTCTCCCTTTTTTTCTTGATGAGTCTGGCTAATGGTTTATCTTCTCAAAGAGCCAGCTTTTAGTTTTATTGATCTTTGCTATCGTTTCCTTCATTTCTTTTTCATTTATTTCTGATCTGATCTTTATGATTTCTTTCCTTCTGCTAACTTGGGGAGTTTTTTTGTTTTTCTTTCTCTAATTGCTTTAGGTGCAAAGTTAGGTTGTTTATTTGAGATGTTTCCTGTTTCTTAAGGTAGGATTGTATTGCTATAAACTTCCCTCTTAGAACTGCTTTTGCTGCATCCCATGTGTTTTGGGTCATTGTGTCTCCATTGTCATTTGTTTCTAAGTATTTTTTGATTTCCTCTTTGATTTCTTCAGTGATCACTTCGTTATTAAGTAGTGTATTGATTAGTCTCCATGTGTTTGTATTTTTTACAGATTTTTTCCTGTAATTGATATCTAGTCTCATAGCATTATGGTCGGAAAAGATACTTGATATGATTTCAATTTTCTTAAATTTACCAAGGCTTGATTTGTGACCCAAGATATGATCTATCCTAGAGAATGTTCCATGAGTACTTGAGAAAAATGTGTATTCTGTTGTTTTTGGATGGAATGTCCTATAAATATCAATTAAGTCCATCTTGTTTAATGTATCACTTAAAGCTTGTGTTTCTTTATTTATTTTCATTTTGGATGATCTGTCCATTGGTGGAAGTGGGGTTTAAAGTCCCCTACTATGAATGTGTTACTGTCGATTTCCCCTTTTATGGCTGTTAGTATTTGCCTATGTATTGAGGTGCTTCCATGTTGGGTGCATAAATATTTACAATTGTTATTTCTTCTTCCTGGATCAATCCCTTGATCATTATGTAGTGTCCTTCTTTGTCTCTTGTAATAGTCTTTATTTTAAAGTTTATGTTGTCTGATATGAGAATTGCTACTCCAGCTTTCTTTTGGTTTCCATTTGCATGGAATATCTATTTCCATCCCCTCACTTTCAGTCTGTATGTGTCTCTAGGTCTGAAGTTGGCCTCTTGTAGACAGCATACATATGGGTCTTCTTTTTGTATCCATTCAGCCAGTCTGTGTCTTTTGGTGGGAGCATTTAATCCATTTACATTTAAACCAATTATCGATATGTATGCTCCTATTCCCATTTTCTAAATTGTTTTGGGTTTGTTATTATAGGTCTTTTCCTTCTCTTGTGTTTTTTGTCTAGAGAATATCCTTTAGCATTTGTTGTAAAGCTGGTGTGGTGGTGCTGAACTCTCTCAGGTTTGCTTGTCTGTAAAGGTTTTAATTTCTCCATCAAATCTAAATGAGATCCTTGCTGGGTAGAGTAATCTTGGATTTAGGTTTTTCTCCTTCATCACTTTAAGTATGTTCTGCCAGTCCCTTCTGGCTTGCAGAGTTTCTACTGAAAGATCAGTTGTTAACCTTATGGGGATTCCCTTGTATGTTATTTGTTGTTTTTCCCTTGCTGCTTTTAATATGTTTTCTTTGTATTTAATTTTTGACAGTTTGATTAATACGTGTCTTGGTGTGTTTCTCCTTTGATTTATCCTGTATGGGACTCTCTTTGCCTCCTGGATTTGATTAACTATTTTCTTTCCCATACTAGGGAAGTTTTCAACTATAATCTCTTCAAATATTTTCTCAGTCCCTTTCTTTTTTTCTTCTTCTTCTGGAACCCCTATGATTTGAATGTTGGTGCGTTTAATGTTGTCCATGAGGTCTCTGAAACTGTCCATAGTTCTTTTCATTCTTTTTTTTATTCTGCTCTGCAGTAGTTATTTCCACTATTTTATCTTCCAGGTCATTTATCCGTTCTTCTGCCCCAGTTTTTCTGCTATAGATCCCTTCAAGAGTGTTTTTAATTTCATTTATTGTGTTGTTCAATGTCGTTTGTTTCATCTGTAGTTCTTCTAGGTCCTTGTTAAATGTTTCTTGTATTTTCTCTATTCTATTTCCAAGATTTTGGGTCATCTGTACTATCATTATTCTGAATGCTTTTTCAGGTAGACTGCCTATTTCCTCTTCATTTGTTAGGTCTGGTGGGTTTTTCTCTTGCTCCTTCATCTGCTGTGTGTTTTTCTGTCTTCTCATTTTGCTTATCTTACTGTGTTTGGGGTCTCCTTTTTTCAGGCTGCAGGTTCGTAGTTCCCATTGTTTTTGGTGTCTGTCCTCAGTGGCTAAAGTTGGTTCAGTGGGTTGTGTAGGCTTCTTGGTGGAGGGGACTAGTGCCTGTGTTCTGGTGGATGAGGCTGGATATTGTCTTTCTGGTAGGCAGGTCCACGTCTGGTGGTGTGTTTTGGGGTATCTGTGGACTTGCTATGATTTTAGGCAGCCTCTCTGCTAATGGGTGGGATTGTGTTCCTGTTTTGCTAGTTGTTTGGCATAGGTTGTCCAGCACTGTGGCTTGCTGGTCGTTGAGTGAAGCTGAGTGTTGGTGTTGAGATGGAGATCTCTGGGAGATTTTTGCCATTTGATATTATGTGCAGCTGGGAGGTCTCTTGTGGACCAGTGTCCTGAAGTTGGCTCTCCCACCTCAGAGGCACAGCACTGAGTCCTGGCTGCAGCACCAAGAGCCTTTCATCCACATGGCTCAGAATAAAAGGGAGAAAATATAGAAAGAAAGAAAGAGGATAAAAGAAAATAAAATAAAGTAAGGTAAAATAAAATAACATTATTAAAATAAAAATATAATTATTAAGAAAAAAATTTTTAAGTAAAAAAAAGACAGATAGAACTCTAAGACAAATGGTGAACGCAAAGCTATACAGACAAAATCTCACACAGAAGCTTACGCATACACACTCACAAAAGGAGGAAAAGGGGAAAAAATAATAAATCTTTTTCTCAAAGTCCATCTCCTCAATTTGGAATGATTCGTTGTCTATTCAGGTATTCCACAGATGCAGAGTACAAGTTGATTGTCGAGATTTAATTCTCTGCTTCTGAGGCTGCTGGGAGATATTTCCCTTTCTCTTCTTTGTTCGCACATCTCCCGGGTTTCAGCTTTGGATTTGGCCCCGGCTTTGCGTGTAGGTTGCCAGAGGGTGTCTCTTCTTCGCTCAGACAGGACGGGGTTAAAAGAGCCGCTGATTTGGGGGCTCTGGCTCACTCAGTCCGGGGGGAGGGAGGGGCACGGCAGAGGCCGGCGTGACGTTGCGCGAACCTGAGGCATACAGTGTGTTCTCCCAGAGAAGTTGTCCCTGGATCCCTGGACCCTGGTAGTGGCGGGCTGCACAGGCTCCCGGAAAGGAGGTGTGGAGAGTGACCTGTGCTCGCACACAGGCTTCTTGGTGGCGGCAGCAGCAGCCTTAGCATCTCATGCCCGTCTCTGGTGTCCGCACTGTTAGCCGCAGCTCGCGCCTGTCTCTGGAGGTCCTTTAAACAGCGCTCTTCATCCCCACTTCTCACGCACCAGGAAACAAATAGGGAAGAAAAAGTCTCTTGCCTCTTCGGCAGGTGCAGACTTTTTCCCGGAATCCCTCCCGGCTATCCGTGGTGCACTAACTCCAGGCTGTGTTCACGCCGCCAGTGCTCTCCCTGCGCTCCGACTGAAGCCCAAGCCTCTGCTCCCAGCCCCGCCTGCCCTGGCGGGTGAGCAGACACGCCCCTCGGGCTGGTGAGTGCTGGTCGGCACCTATCCTCTGTGCGGGAATCTCTTCACTTTGCCCTCCGCACCCCTGTTGCTACGCTCTCCTCCACGGCTCTGAAGCTCCCCCACTCTGCCACCCGCAGTCTCTGCCCGCGAAGGGGCTTGCAGTGTGTGGAAACCTTTCTTCCTTCACGGCTCCCTCCCACTGGTTCAGGTCCCGTCCCTATTCTTTTGTCTCTGTTTATTCTTTTTTCTTTTGCCCTACCCAGGTACGTGGGCAGTTTCTTGCCTTTTGGGAGGTCTGAGGTCTTCTGCCAGCATTCAGTAGGTGTTCTGTAGGAGTTGTTCCACGTGTAGATGTATTTCTGATGTATCTGTGGGGAGGAAGGTGATCTCCGCGTGTTACTCTTCCGCCATAATCAGTTATTACTTATGTCTCATGAATGGTGGATTGCAATTTGGGCTTGGCTGGTCACTTCTGCTGCTGCTCAGGGCTGATCCTGAGCACTTTTTAAACTCAAGAAAATCTGATAAGTTACTGAATTGACACCTCTAAAATGGCCAACTAAATCATTTTAGACAATTCAGTAATCAATGGGAAATTCTGTATAATAAATTCAGTGGTAGAAATCAGCATTGTCAAGGCAACTGAAATGTCCAGATCATAGATTGATCACAAGTTCTGGGGGCTGGAAAAACCAAACAATGAAGTTCTACTCTGTCACCACCATGCACCAAGCCTTTCATGTATAAGGAGTCAAGACCCATCTCCCACTTCCTGGGACACTGCATATGAGCTCTCCCAATAGTTTGTCAGACAGGGGCAAGCCATGTCATGGGAGATTGATAGGAATTACTCAGCTCTTCACAAATCATGAGTGCCCACCCAGTCAGACCACTTTTCCAACATCAACTCCCAGAATCTTATGGAGTCCAGCAACCTATATGTGTCCTCACCCTCCACTTCTTCTGAACTCTTTTTTGTCTCAAGGAAATCTACCCATTCTCCAAAGATACTCTTTTTCTCTAGCTTATCTTCAAAAACCATTGCCCTTCTAAGTTTTTTTTTTTTACAACAGACCCTAATGGTCCATTAGAACCAGTGTAGGAATGAAGCCAAGAATAATACTTCCAGTGAGGCAAAGAAAGGAAAATTACAAAATTTAAGGTCTATATTAAAATAGTCTGCCTCTCCATATCATGTCAAAAGTATTTTAGGCCACTTAAACCATGTAACAAAACTAGATAATTTCATACTTATTTTGCCATCAAAGAAATGGAAATTCAGAGAGGCTAAATAACTTATCCAAATTCACAAAACTAGTAAATGATGATGCTAGAATTTGAACCGAGTATTTCAAAGAAATAAAGTCCATGGAAATCAGTCCCTTATTTTACAGGTAAATAAAGAAGATTCAGCTGGAATTGTCAACAACTGATTTGTAATCTTTGCTCTGGCCTCAAGGAAACCTGAGGATATGATCCTTGACTGAATCTTCCTTGTTGAGGAGACCTCCAGAGCTGGGGCTTCCCTGAACTGAGATAGTCTGCACTCACCCACTCTTGTTTTTTGTGATCACTTGCATTTCAAGTGCAGAGTGCCTGGGACATTTATAAACTGTACATTGAAGATAAAAACCTCCACTATGTCGTCACCGTGGATGTTGTATTGTTGCCTATTCTGTATGCTTTCTTAAAGCTAAATATATGTGTTGATGGGCAAAGTCCATGGTATCTTGTGAGTCTGATTGTCAATATGAACCCAGTGCCATGTGACTGGTTGAGTACTGTGGATTTTGCAGATGACAGAGAAGCTAATTTTGTCCTATAACAAGTTCATTGCAGAATCTTGATAAACATGGCCTCATGCCTCCTAAATCAATGTGCTCTCTACCTACATAACTATGATTCAAATGACTTCAAAACAGCAAAATCATGCATTTTTTATTAGGAAAGGTTATATGTATATCCAATTCCTATTCTACCTTCAAGACCTATGTCAAGTCATACAACTTTCATAAAGATTTCAGAAAATATTCTGTAATGGATGTAGCATTGCCTTCTTCCAGACCTTCCATATCATGTATTTTCTATGTGACACATTTGGACACAATTATCTTCTGCCATATGTTGTTCTGTAACTGTTCCATGTCCCTCCTCCTCCCCCACCCACTAGATAGTGAGATTTCCAAGGGCAAGAAACCTAACTTACACTTCTTTAATCACTTTGAAAAGTGCCTACCTAGTACAGTACTTGACATTTACCAAGTACTCAATAGAGTCTTCTTGAATGAAAGCACAATCAAGATTTTTAAACCCATAATGGAATATGCTCAGACATCCATAATTTAAAAAAAAATTCAGTTTAAACCTAAATGATATAGCAGGTCTAATTAAACTGAATTCTTATTAGAAAGGTTTACAAGTCAAAACATTTAACCCTAAGAAGAAAGTTCCCATCAACTCCATTAAACAGATTATTAGATATAAAGGAGACAAAAAGTATGATCCTTACAATTAAGGGTCAATTTCCAAAGCATATTAATTTTGATTTGGCTAAACAGAATCTTATGATTAAATTAGGAAATTTGTTTTTCTCCAAAAATGTTGTATATTTTCTTCCCTAGTTGTCTGATTGGAGCTAAAGTAACAAATTTATTTCTGTTTAACAACTTATAACACACTACACCTTTGTATAACAAACTATCTTCACTTGCACTCAGCATCTCTGATGTCAGCATATCTCTAAGGGGAATTTTGTTAAAGCAATGACTTTTGCTAAGATAGCACTAAGAACACTGATTTTCCATAACATGTTCTGAAACAACAGAATTTTTTTTTCCTTTTTAAATAGAATGATGGTATTTTTTTCCAAATAAGCTATTATTATTTACTGCTAGGCTAAATTTTTAGCTAATAAAAACTTTTACTTTCATTCCTTAAATATTATATTTAATAGCAGGATGATTTTTTTTTAAGTCACCTAAGTATCATTTATCAGTACCAGGTAGCCTGGTCAATTTTTCTAGTCTTTCTTTAAAATTTCCAACAGTGAGTCTTTAGAATTCATTTATAACTAAAACAGAAAGTGGCTAGGAAATATAAATAGCTGTATTTCTATAAGTGTTCTAATGTATAAAGTCACACTGAAATAACAATGTAATTTAACTGCATTATACGAAATTACTGAAATTGCCTCCACTGACTCTCCTAGAAGTACCAGAAGAGATGAAACTTGTATAGTGTATCTGTAACCCTAAGTTTTCTCATGCATAAAACTGGAAAAGATTACTTTCTCCAGAAATTATATTTATATCAATCATTTGAACAAACGTTAAAGGATTCTTCTGGGAAAATTAATTAAGTAAATGTGGGTAACTAACTTAATATTAAAGATATTAAAATCAAAATATAATAAAATCATATTTATAAAGGTAAAACTTTTAACACACTCAGCAATGTAGAAGACTGTTTCTTAAAGTATTTCCAAAGAGACGGTACTGTAATTTTTGATATGTTTGTTAAAAATTGATCGTGATACCTGTCAAGTAAAAGAGAGGAAACAAAACTTTTTAAAGCAGAAAACTATAAAACATAGAAATCTTAGGCAACTTAGTGCTGGAACAAACAGTCTACATATCTGAATAGCTCTTGGGAGCATCACTATATTATAAATTTGTAAAGTCATTGCTGATTATGATAACTAACTTTAGTCAATGTTCTCATTAATTGGATTCTGTATAGGTCTGTTAATGAATGAAAGGAAGTGTACACTAGATTTATGCTCTTCTTCAAATTTCTTAAGAAAAAATTTCAGCATTTAAAAAAGCAAGCTTCAGTAATCTTGGAGATACATATAAGCAAAACTCACTATAACTAGAAAAATCAGATGTTAGTCTCAGCGTGGATACTTCAAACTTTCTAAACTAAAACTAAAGGAGAGCTGTGTTGTCATTATGAATACATAAAATCCTTAAATCCCGTAATAACTAAGTGTTCTGTAAATATCAGGTAATTAAAATAGAATAGCAAAATATGAAATATAATATATAAAATTACAGAAGATAAATAAAACTAAATATGGTTAAATAACATGATTTTTTAGGTATTTTCATGAAAACTACTTTCAAGTAGATAATAAGCTACAGAGTATTGAGGCAGATTTTCTTGCCTTTCTGAAACAAGATAAATCCAAAAATAATTCCAAGTATGCTTTGAGAAATATAGCAATAGAAGCATTGTTGGAATAAGTTATCAAGGACAATTTTGAAGTAAAAATGAAATGTATACATTCTAAGAAGTATGTTTCAGAATAATTTATGGCTACACTTGTTATAAAATAAAATGCAAATCAAGACCTCCATTTACTTTCATCCTTGAGAATTTTTTTTTTTTTTTGGTTTAAAAAATACGAGTACTGGTCTCAAGGATTTTCTATAATTCTCAGATCTGTCAGTCCTCCGTGGTCCTCACTATATCACAGAAGTCTGAACTTCAGAAGTTTCACTTCTCATAAAGTCTTTCTGCCCAAGAGGAGACAACATCCCTGTGAGAACTGCAGCTTTTCAAATCTTCCAGCTGATTACAAAATGTCACAGGTGGATATACTTCCACTTTCGACCAAGATGGAACAGCTGTAACTAGATTTATCCTACTGCCTAAAAATAAATAAATAAATACAATAAAAGACAAACAAAAACTCTGGACATCAGCCACTGAAGAACAATGGTTTCTGAGAGACAAACTTTAAATTCAATAAGCCCTATGATTGCCCAGCCTACAGCCTTGAGAGAGTTTCCAGGTCATATCACAAGGAGGTTCCACCAGTTGATGAGACAGAGCTAGGGGTCTAGCAAGGTGGCAAAAGTATACAGGACAAAGTAATGGATAGAGGAGGCCTGCATGGAGAGAACTATGGTTACCTGCATAATCAGTCTACCAAAAGGCAGGGATAAAGAGTAAATCTTTAAAAGAGTTGTGGGGGAGGGGGAATCATGTTACACACATAAGAACAAAGAAATAAGGATGACAGCAAATTTGACTTTGAAAACAATGCAAGCAAGAAGGCAATGAAGCAACATCTTCAAATCCCTGAAGAAAATCTAGAATTCTATACTCAACAAAGCAATATCTCAAAAATATAAGCAAATAAATAATTGTTTAGTTATACAAAATCATTCATAACCTACAGAACTGAACTAAAAGAAATGTTATAGGAGGGTCTTCAGATTGAATAAATATGACACAGTTGGAAATACGAATCTGCACTGGTATTTTTCAACCAGAGCATCATTAATGTTTGAACACAATAATTCTTTGCTAGGATAAGATGAGGTGGGGGTGAATCCTGTTCATTATAAGATGTTTATCAGTATCACTGCTCTCAATCCACTGGATACCAATAGCTTCTCCACCACCTTTAGTGTGACAATCAAAAATGTCTCTAGACATTATCAAATGTCAGCTGATAGCCAAAACCACCCCTTATTCAGAACTACTGATAAACACAAGGAAGAGAACTGGATATGATAATTACATGAGTAAATATGTAAGATTTCTTCTTATCATCTAAATCTCTTTTAAAAATAATTGATCGGGTTTTTTAAAATAAAGTAATAATCTAATTTGTAGTTTATTCCATATATCAGAAATATATGAAAAGAAGAGCATAAAGGCCATGAAGAGAGAAATAGGGAGTATACTATAAGGTTTTTACACAAGTAATAATCTAATTTGTAGTTTATTCCATATATCAGAAATATATGAAAAGAAGAGCATAAAGGCCATGAAGAGAGAAATAGGGAGTATACTATAAGGTTTTTATACTATAAGGTTTTTACTTACACTATAAGTATACTATAAGGTTTTTACACTATAAGGTTTTTATACTATAAGGTTTTTACACTATAAAAGTGACAAACTATTACTTGAAGGTAGACTGTGATAAGTTTAAGATGTATGCTATAAACCTTAAAGCAAACACAAAATAGCACAACAATAACTTTTAGCTAATAAGTTAACAAAGGAGATAAAATATAATAATTTAAAAAAATTCAATTCATCAAGGAGAATGCAGAAAAAGAGAAAGGGAGGAACAACATATGGTAACAGAAAAGAAATAACAAGTTGATTAGCTGTCAATTATTATATTAAATTTAAATAATGTAAATATCCTAATTAAAAGACACAGATTTTCAGATTGAATGAAAAAGCATACTCTATTCTGTGTTGCCTACAGGAAACTCATTTTATTATAAAAACACAAATTCCTTGACAGTAAAAGATAGAAAAAAATTATACATGCTAACACTAGTACAAAATAAAAACTGGAGTGACAACATCAATGCCAAAGTAAATGTCAAAGCAAAAAAATATTACCAGGGATAAAGAAGTTTACTTCACAGTGATAATTTTTTTAAAATACCATAACTGTTCTAAACATTTGTGTAACTAATAATAAAACTATAAAGTACATGATATAATTCCCAGGAGAAGAAACAAATCCACAATTATTATCAGAGATTTCAACTACCCTCTCTCGAAAATTGATAAAAAGAAAATACACAAAAATATCAGTGAAGACAGGAAGATTTAAAATATATTATTAATCAAAAAGACCACAAATAATAAATGTTGGAGGGGATGTGAGGAAAGGGGAACCCTCATACACTCTTGATTGGAATGTAAATTGGTGCAGTCATTATATAAAACAGTATGGAGGTTTCTCAAAAAACTAAAAATAAAATTACCATATGACCAGCAATTCCACTCTTAGGTATTTATTTGAAAAAATAAATAAATAAAGAAGAAGAAACAAAAACACTAATTCAAAAAGATACATGCACCCCAATGTTCACAGTATCATTATTTACAATTGCCAAGATATGGAAGCAACCTAAGTGCCTATCAACAGATAAATGGGTGGTGGGCGGTGGGGGTGGGGGTGTGATGAATTGGGAGATTGGGATTGACATGTATACACTGATGTGTATAAAATGGATGACTAATAAGAACCTGCTATATAAAAATAAAGTAAAATAAAATTCAAAAATTAAAAAAAGATAAATAAATAAAGAAGATATGGAATACACACACACACACACACACACACACACAAAGGAATACTACTCAGCCATAAAAAACGATCAAATCTTGCCATTTGTGATAACATGGATGGACTTAGAGAACATTATCCTAAGTGAAATAAGCCAGAGAAAGAAAAATACTATATGATATTATACTTTTGGAAACCAAAAGTATAAACCAAAGTACTGAATGTAATAAAAAAGAAACACACTCACAGATACAGTGAACAAACTAGTGGTTACCAGTGGGGACCGTAAGGGATTAAGAGGTACAAACTATTATGTATAAAATAAATAAGCTACAAGGATATGTAGTACAACACTGGGAATACAGCCAATATTTTATAACAACTGTAAATGGAATATAACCTTTAAAAATTGTAAATCTGAAACATATAATATTGTGCATCAACTATAACTCAATTTTAAAAAACAAACAAATTATATATGTGTAATCAACTTAGAGGAGTCAAGATGGCAGAGTAGTAGGAGGATGTGGAGTTCATCTCTCCCCACAAATGCATCAAGAATACATCTACAAATTGAACAATTCTCAATGAGGACCTGCTGAACACTAGCAGAGGACCTTGGACACCTAAAAGGACAAAAAATATCCCCACATAACCAGGTAGGACAAAAGAAAGAAGAAGGGAAAAGGAAGAGGAGAAGAAGTGGGATGGGACCTGCAGCCCTGTGGGGGAGCTGAAGGAGAGGAGAGGTTCCAAATCCGAGGAAGCCCCCTCACTGGTGGGGAGATCAGTTGGGACAGAAGGGGAGCTTCAGGTACTATCAGAAGAGAGAGCAGAAACCATTCTGTGGCAGGCAGGACAGAGTGAGACCTACACAGATGGTCCTTACCACAGCCCTATGCACTGCAGTCCAAGAGATGGGTCCGCCAGTGCAGACAGGCACTAGGTACTGGAATGTGGGGTTTGGAGAGCAGACTCGGGGAGAGGACTGCTGTTGGCTGTCAGGAGACAGCCTGAGGGGACAGGAGTGAGGAAATCTGCAAATGGGAATGCTCGTGGAGGAAACATGGACCAACATAGAAGCAAACTGAGTGACATGCAAAGAGTGGGATCACCATGGCAGCCTCTCTCCCAACATGCCAGCCCTTGTTTCCCTGGGCACCAGGAAGCGTTCCTGCCAGGGCAGGCATTCTTATGACCCCAGTGGTCACTGCCTCCTCCACCATGCCCCATCCCAGCTGCAGCAAGCATTCTCACGACCCCAGCAACAGCCCCCTCTCCTTCCATGACCCATCCTCGTCATGGTGGGTGCTCTTGCAATCCTGTTCACTGCCTCCTCTGTGCCGCCTCCTCACCAGGATGGACTTGTGTGCTCCAGGGCAGTCTCGGGAGCAGAACCCTGTGGGGGGCCCTCATGCAGAGATGGGGCTGAAAACATGGCTAAGGCACAGGGGTCATGCAACTAAGGTAAAAAAGCTGAAATCTCTCCTAACAACTGTGCAAACTGTGGATTGAACCTCCATGACTGTCTGTAAACTTAACACCTGCAGAACATCTGAATGGACAACGAGTGCTCCTGCAGCCAATATGGCTTTCTGTAGACTTTGTGGGCACATAAACATGGGTTTTGGGTGTTGACCCACTTCAGATCTAGGGACACATAAAGACTTAAAGTGAGGGGATGGAAAAAGTTATTCCATGCAAGTGGAAATCAAAGGAAAGCAGGAATAGCACACAACAGCAACTTATATCACACAAAAATAGATTTTAAAACAAAGACAGTTACAAGAGACAAGGAAGGACACTACATAATATCAATGGATCAATCCAAGAAGAAGACATAACAATTGGTAATATACATGCACCCAACATAGAAACACCTCAATATATAAGGCAAATGCTAACAGCCATATAAAGGGAAATTGACAGTAACACAATAATAGTGGAGGCCTCACTTTCATCAATGGAAAGATCATCCAGAAAGAAACCAATAAGGAAACACAGACCTTAAATGAAAATTTATACCAGATGGATTTAATTCATATTTATAGCATTCCATCCAAAAGCAGCAGAATACACTTTCTTCTCAAGTGAACAGGGAACATTCTCCAGGATAGGTCACATCGGGATCCACAAATCAAGCCTTGGTAAATTTAAGAAAATTGAAATCTTTTCTGACCAAAATGCTATGACATTAGACCAAAATGCTATGAGATTAGAAATCGATTACAGGAAAAAATAAAACATAAAAAACACTAGAGGCTAAACAATATTACGAAACAACCAAAGGATCACTGAAGAAATCAAAGAGGAAATCAAAAAATACATAGAGACAGGGACACATAGTTTTTCTAAGGCAGAAGCTTGGTGTGTATCGCTTTGCTTAGCAAAGCAACAAAGCTATCCTTTTCTACTTCAAAAACAACAACAAAAGATACTTAGAGACAAATGACAATGAAAATACTATGATCCAAAACCTACAGGATGCAGCAAAAGCAGTTCTAAGAGGGAAGTTATTAGCAATACAATCTTACCTCAGAAAACAAGAAAAATCTCAAATAAACAACCTAAGCTTACACCTAAAACAACTACAGAAAGTGGAACAAAAAGAACCCAAAGTTAGTAGAAGGAAAGAAATCATAAAGATCACAGCAGAAATAAATAACATAGAGACAAAGAAAACAATAGCAAAGATCAATGAAACAAAACCTTGTTCTTGAGAAGATAAAGAAAATTGATAAACCTTTAGCCAGACTCATCAAGACAAAAAGGGTGAGGACTCAAATCAATAAAATGAGAACTGAAAAAGAGAAGTTACAACAGATACCACAAAAATACAGAAGGTCATAAGAGACTACTACAAGCAACTATACACTAATAAAATGGACATCCTGGAGGAAATGGATAAATTCTTAGAAAGTAACAACCTCCCAAGACTGAGCCAGGAAGAAATAGAAAATATGAACAAACCAATCACAAGTATTGAAATTGAAACTGTGATTTAAAAATTCCCAACAAACAAAAGTCTAGGACCAGATGGCTTCACAACAAATTCTATCAAACATTTAGAGAAGAGTTAACACATACCCTTCTGAAACTCTTCCAAAAAATTGCAGGAACACAGGAATGAACACTCCCAAGTGATGGAGATGAGGCCACCATCACCCTGATACCAAAATTAGACAAAGATATCACAGAAAAAGAAAATTACAGGCCAATATCACAGATGAACATACACTCAAAAATCATCAACAAAATACTAGCAAACCAAATTCAACAGCACATTAAAGGGATCACACACCATGATAAAGTGGGATTTATTCCAGGGATGCAAGGATTCTTTAATATATGTGAATTAATGTGCTACAACACATTAACAAACTGAAGAATAAAAACCATATGATCAGGGCTTCCCTCGTGGCGCAGTGGTTGAGAGTCTGCCTGCCGATGCAGGGGACACGGGTTTGTGCCCCGGTCCAGGAAGATCCCACATGCCGCAGAGCAGCTGGGCCCATGAGCCATGGCCGCTGAGCCTGTGCAATCGGAGCCTGTGCTCTGCAATGGGAGAGGCCACAACAGTGGGAGGCCCGCATACCGCAAAAAAAAAAAAAAAAAAAAAAAAAAAACCATATGATCATCTCAATAGATGCAGGAAAAGCTTTTGACACAATTCAACAGCAATTTATGATCAAAACTCTCCAGAAAATGGGTATAGAGGAAACATGCCCCAATATAATAAGGGCCATATATGACAAACCCACAGGAAACATTGTTCTCAATGGTGAAAAACTGAAAGCATTTCCTCTAAGATCAGGAACAGGACAAGGATGTCCACTATTACAATTATTATTCAACATAGTTTTCGAAGTCCTAGCCAGGGCAATCAGAGAAGAAAAAGAAATGAAAAATCCAAATTGGAAAAGAAGTAAAACTGTCACTGTTTTCAAATTACATGATACTATACATAGAAAATCCTACAAATACTACCAAAAAGCTAGCAGAACTCATCAATGAATTTGGTAAAGTTGCAGGATACAAAATTAATAAAGAGAAATCTCTTGTATTCTTATACAGTGACAATGAAAGATGAGAAAGAGAAATTAAGGAAACAACACCAATTACCACTGCATCAAAAAGAATAAAATACCTAGGAATAAACCTACCTAAGGAGGCAAAAGACGTGTACTCAGAACTATAAGACACTGATGAAAGAAATCAAAGATGACACAAACAGATGGAGAGATATACCATGTTCTTGGATTGAAAGAATCAATATTGTGAAAATGACTATACTGCCCAAAGCAACCAACAGATTCAATGCAATCCCTGTCAAATTACCAATGACATTTGGCACAGAACTAGAACAAAAAATCTTAAAATTTGTATGGAGAAACAAAAGGCCCTAAAAAGCCAAAGCAATCTTGAGAAAGGAAAAAAAAGCTAGAGGAATCAGGTGCCCTGACTTCAGACTGTACTACAAAGCTCCAGTAATCAAAACAGTATGGTACAGGCACAAAAAGAGAAATATAGGTCAATGGAACAGGTTAGAAAATCTAGAAACAAATCCATGCACCTATGGTTACCTAATCTATGACAGAGGAGGTAAGGATATACAATGGAGATGAGACAGTGTCTTCAATAAGTGGCGCTGAGAAAACTGGACAGCTACATATAAAAGAATGAAAGTAGATCACTCCCTAACACCATACACAAAAATAAAATGAATTAAAGATCTAAATGTAAGTCTGGATACTATAAAACTCTTAGAGGAAAACAAACAAATAGAACCTAATTAAATTTAAAACCTTTTGCACAACAAAGAAAACCATAAACAAAATGAAAAGACAGCCCACAGAATGGGAGAAAATATTTGCAAATGAAGCAACTGACAAAGGATTAATCTTCAAACCATACAAGTAACTCATGCAGCTCAATAGCAAAAAAAAAAAAAAACCCAATCCAAAAATGGGCAGAAGATCTAAATAGACATTTCTTCAGAGAAGATACACAGATTACAAACAAATACATGAAAGGATGTTCAATATCACTGATCATTAGAGAAATGCAAATCAAAACTACAATGAGTTATCACCTCACACCATTCAGAATGGCCATCATCAAAAAATCTACAAACAATAAATGCTGGAGAGTGTGTGGAGAAAAGGGAACCCTCTTGCACTGTTGGTTGGAATGTAAATTGATACTGCTGCTATGGAGAACAGTATGGAGGTTCCTTAAAAAACTAAAAATAAAACCACCATACGACCCAGCAATCCCACTACTGGGCATATACCCTGAGAAAACCATAATTCAAAAAGAGTCATGTACCACAATGTTCATTGCAGCTCTATTTACAATAGCCAGGACATGGAAGCAACCTAGGTGTCCATCGACAGATGAATGGATAAAGAAGATGTGGCACATATGTACAATGGAATATTACTCAGCCATAAAAAGAAATGAAATTGAGTTATTTGTAGTGAGGTGGATGGACCTAGAGTCTTTCATACAGAGTGAAGTAAGTCATAAAGAGAAAAACAAATACCATATGCTAACACATATATATGGAATCTAATTTTAAAAAAATGGTTCTGATGAACCTAGGGGCAAGATAGGAATAAAGATGCAGACATAGAGAATGGACTTGAGGACATGGGTAGAGGGAAGGCTAAGCTGAGATGAAGTGAGAGAGTAGCACTGACATATATACACTACCAAATGTAAAATAGATAGCTAGTGGGAAGCAGCTACATAGTATAGGGAGATCAGCTCAGTGCTTTGTGACCATCTAGGGGATGAGCTAAGGAGGGTGGGAGGGAGATGCAAGAGGGAGGGGATATGGAGATATATGTATACATATAGCTGAATCACTTTGTTGTACAGCAGAAACTAACACAACATTGCAAAGCAATTATACTCCAATAAAGATGTAAAAAAGAAAAAAAATGGGCCGAAGATCTAAATAGATGTTATTCCAAAGAAGACATACAAAAGATCAAGAGGCACATGAAATGATGCTCAACATCACTAATTATGAGAGAAATGCAGATCAAAACTACAATGAGGTATCACCTCATACCAGTCAGACTGGCCATCATCAAAAATTCCACAAAAAGTAAATGCTGGAGGGGGTGTGGAGAAAAGGGAACCCTCTTACACTGTTGGTGGGAATATAAATTGGTAAAACCATTATGGAGAACAGTATGGAGATTCCTTAAAAAACTACAAATAGAGCTACCATATGATTCAGCAATCCCACACCTGGGCGTATATCTGGAGAAAACCATAATTCAAAAATACACATGCATCCCAGTGTGCATTGCAACACAAGCATAGCTAAGACATGGAAGCAACCTAAACGTCCATCAACAGAGGAATGGATAAAGAAGATGTGGTACATATACACAATGGAATATAACTCATCCATAAAAAAGAACAAAATAATGCCTTTTGCAGGAACATGGACAGACATAGAGATTGTCATACTGAGTGAAGGAAGTCAGACAGAGAAAGACAAACATCATATGATATCGCTTATGTGTGGAATCTAAAAAAAATCGTACAAATGAACTTATTTACAAGACAGAAATAGAGTCACAGATATGAAAAACGAACATTGTTACCAAAAGGAAATGGGGGGGAGGGATCAATTGGGAGATTGGGATTGACATAGTCACACTACTATATATAAAATAGATAACTAATAAGGACCTACGGTGTAGCACAGGGAACTCTGTACTAACCTATTATAACCTACTCTGTAATGACCTATATGGGAAAAGAATCTAAAAAGGAGTAAATATCTGTATATGTATAACTGACTCATTTTGCTGTACAGCAGAAACTAACACAACATAGTAAATCAACTATACTCCAATATATTTTTTAAAAGATTACCAAATGAAAAAAAATCAAATTAACCTTATTTATAGAGCACTTCATCCATCAGTAGCAGGATGTATACTTTTTTTAAGCACATGTAAAATATACCAAGATAAACCATGTTCTAAGCCATAAAAGAAACTTCAATACACTTAAAATGATTCTTGTCATATAAAATATAATTTCTGACCACAAAAAATCAAATTATAAATCAATACCAGAGATATCTGGAAATCCACAAATATTGGAAACTGAAGAGTAGAATTTTAAATGAGTACACATCAAAGAAAAATAACAAAAGGAAAAGTGTCTTGAAGTAAATGAAAAATTTTAACGCAACATATCCAAATGTAAGGGATGCTGATGAAACAGTAATTAGAGGGAAATTTATAGCTTTAAATATCTATATTAGAAAAAATTAAGGTTCTCAAATCAACGATTTCAACTTACACCTTAGGAAATTAGAAAAAGAGCAAATTAAACCCACAATAAAAACAAAGGAAATGACAAAGATCAGAATGTTAATCAGTGAAATTGAGAAAAAACAATGAAATCAAAAGTGAGGACTCTATTGAGAAGATCAATAAATGGATAAATGTCTAGCCAACTTGATGTGTAAAAAAGAGAGAAGACACAAATTACCAATAAGAATAAAAGAGGGTAACATCACTATAGATTCTACTGATATTAAAAAGGATTATAAGAGAATAATACTAAGAATTTTATGCTGATAAATTGGGAACTTTGAAATGGATAAAGTTCTTGAAAGGCAAAAACTACTAAATCTCAGGAAGAAAAAGATAACACAAGTAGCTCTACTTCTATCAAAGAAATTGATTTTATACTTAAAATATGTCCCACTAAGAAAACTTTCCACTCACATCACTTCACTAATGAACACTAGTAAATATGTAAGGAAGAAATAATGCCAAATATATATATATATATATATATATATATATATATATATATATATATATATATTCTTCCAGAAAATTAAAGAGAAGTGAGTTCTTCCTCTCTCATTCTATGAGACCAGCATCATCCAGATACCCAAAACAGGTAAAGATACTACAAAAAATTAGCCAATTTCCATCATGAACATAGTAAAAATTCTAAAGAAAATTTTAGTAAATTGAATCTAACAATATATATAAAGAATAGTACATTATAAATAAGTGGAGTTCATCCCAGACTGCAAGGTTGATTTAAATTGCAAAAGTAAATCAGTGTAATTCATCAAACTAAAAAGTTTTAAAAGATATATATGATTATATTAGTATATGAAGAAAAAGCATTTGACAGAAACCAACATCCTTTCTGGACAAAATGTTTAGAAATTTTTGAATAGAGTAGAACTTAATCATTCTCATAAAGTGTATCTAAAAAAAACCTACATCTAACATCAAACTTAACTGTGAAAGACTGATTGCTTTCCCCCCTAATACCAGAAACACAACAAAAATGTCTGCTATTCTGAACTCCATTCAGGGAGGAGTTATATATTTGAGGTTTTAGCCAATGCAACAGGGCAAGAAAAACAAAACAAAAGGCATCTAGATTGGAAAAGAAGTAAAGCTATCTTTTTTCAAAGACAATATGTTTGTCTATGTAGGGACTATAAAATTTATGGAATCTATAAAAAAAGTTACCATAACTATTAAGTGAGTTTATAAGTTTGCAGAATACAAGATTAACATACAAATATGAATTGTATTGCTATACAATAGCAAAGAATAATCAGAAACTGAAGCTTAAAAAGAC
This sequence comes from Phocoena phocoena, assembly GCF_963924675.1. Classification (NCBI taxonomy): domain Eukaryota; kingdom Metazoa; phylum Chordata; class Mammalia; order Artiodactyla; family Phocoenidae; genus Phocoena; species Phocoena phocoena. The sequence continues at coordinate 33,635,857 of NC_089236.1, read as the reverse complement.
AAAACCACTTACAATAAGACAAGAATTATTCAATATTTAAGGATAACTCTGACAAAAGATAAACCAGACTAGCACACTAAAAACTACAAAACATTGCTGAGACAAATTAAAGAAAATCTAATTAAATAGGTATAGATACCTTGTTAGTGGGTCAATATGCTCAGTGTCACTGAGACATTGATCCTCCCCAAGTAGATCAATAGGTTCAATGCAATTTCTTCAAAAACCTGGCAGGTTTTTAAAAAATAAATTAGTAATTGATTCCGAAATTCATATGCAAATGCAAAGGACCTAAAATGCCCTAAATAACTTTGTAAAAAGCAAAACAATTTTAGAAGGCTAACACTTTCTGATTTTAATATGTATTATAACATGTGATATGGATACACAAATAGGAATATAGATAAATAAAACAAAATAGATACCAGAAATGGACCCATACCCAATTTGAAAACCAGTTGAATCTGAACAGACATTTTTCCAAAGAACACATACAAATGGCCAACTGGTACATGAAAAGATGCTCAACATCATTAATCATCAGGAAAATGCAAATCAAAACTATAAGGAGAGATCACCTCACATCTATTAGAATAGCTATCATAAAAAAATAAGAAATAACAAGTGCTGGTAAGGATGCAGATAAAGGAGAACTTTTGTGCATTGTTGGTAGGAATGTAAATTGATGCAGCTGCTATGGAAAACAGTATGAAGATTCCTCAAAAAAGCTAAAAATAGAACTACCATATGATTCAGCAATCCATTTCTGAGTGTATATCCAAAGGAAATGAAAAAAGAATCTCAAAGAGATCTCTGTACTTTTGTGTTCATTGTAGCACTATTCACAATAGCCAAAATATGGAAACAACCTAAGTGTCTGTCAACAGATGAATGGCTATGTATATATGTATGTATAGATGAATGACTATGTCCTTGAGGACATTGTGCTAAGTAAAATAAGTCAGACAAAGAAAGACAAATACCACATGATATCACTTATATGTAGAATCTTTAAGCCACACTGATAGAAAGAGAGTAGAACGGTGATTACCAGGGGCCAGGGGCTGGGGAACTGGGAAGATGTTGGTCAAAGGGTATACAGTTTCAGTTGTAAGATGGATAAGTTCTGATGATCTAACACTATATAATTGTGAATATAGTTAACAATAATGTAGCATATATTTGAAAGTTGTTAAGAAAATAAATCTTAAATGTTCCCACCACAGAAAAAGAAATGGTAATTATGCGAGGTGATGGGGATGTGAGCTAACACTATGTTGGTAATCATTTTGCAATATATAAGTAAATCAACTCAAGAGGTTTTAAAAATTAAACATACAACATTATATGTTGATCTTATCTCAACAAAGCTGGGAAAGAAAAGAAAGAAAGAAAGAAAGAAAGAAAGAAAGAAAGAAAGAAAGAAAGAAAGAAAGAAAGAAAGAAAGAAAGAAAGAGAGAGAGAGAGAGAAAGAAAGAAAGAAGAAAGAAAGAAAGAAAAAGAAAGAAAGGAAGGGAGGGAGATAGGAAGGAAGAAAGAAGGAAAGGGAGAAAGGGAAAAAGGGAGGAAGGGAAGAAGAGTAGAAGGGAGGAAGGGAAGAAGGGAGGAACGGAGGAAATTTTTTTAAATGGCCCAGAATAATTGCCACCCTTAGCTCAAAAATAAGTAAAATTCCAGGAGACTTGCCTTCTTTTCCACCAACCTGCATGGCCTCACTCTGTATTTCCTACTACAGCCTTTTATGACAGTAATCTGAAAACAACTTCCACTTAAACATTTATTGAGACCTACATTAGTAAAGACTTCTGTCCTCCCTAATATAGGTAGTTATTATACTTTTTTTCAAATTAACTTCATGGCTGTAGTAATTATCTGTTAATTTGAAAAACATTTATTAAAGATCTATTATATAGGAGGTACTCTGATAATACTTTTCAATGTTTATATTAGGGACAGAGAATTAAAAATAGAAATATTGGAGAATGTCATCACATTGTACTAAAAACAATAACACTAAAATTGCTACAAGTAATTGCTACACTTAAACTCAATGAGATGAGAGCCTTTGTCTACTATTATATTGTCAGATATAACACAGTCACATAGTAAATGCTCAATACAATCTTTTGGCTCATATTATTGAGCTATTATGCTCAATAGCACTGCTATTATGCAGTGCTAATTGTAACATGTATAATATATCAAGTAATATCAGTACAGCAACATACTAGTTTCTTTAAGTACATCATTTGTTTTAATCTTCACAAAAAACTCTACAGCTTAGATATTATTACCCCTATTTTACAAATGAGGAAATTGAGACATTGAGACTAGTGTCAAAACCCAGTGTCTTTCTAAACATTTTAAAATTTTAAATTGTTTAGAAAAAGGGAATCTTTTTCATGTCACTTTTTGATTTAATTGTACTCGATAATACATTCTATTTGAAAAGCACTATCTAAGAAGTCAGTGAGTCACACTAGTTCAGCATTATCATCATCATGCCACCATGATACAAACAAGTGAAGACAAGCCACCCCAGTCAGACCACAGCAGGAATTCCATCAGGAAATTCTGAGGCCTCCAGCTTCTCTCGTACTTGTGTTTGTAATGTGAGTAATTCACATCAAAGGGGAAAACAGGCCAGGTATAAGTTTGCCTTTTTACAAGTGAGCAAAGAGCACAGCACATCCAAGCACTTAGACAGATGGCTGGATTGTGAGGTGAATGTTAGTCATTAAGCCAGTAGTGGAAATGTGTAGGAGAATTTTCTTTTACTTGCTTCTCTGTCAATCCAGAAAGAAAAGAGGAAAATTGTGGAAAGCAAAACACTGAAAGATAGCTTGGGTAAAACGCTTTTTAAAAGAGACAATAAATGGTGGCTATATCTCTGTACTGCTAAGCAGTGTTTAGTCACTTATGACACTACTAGTTGAATGTAACTTTTACATTAGAGTGATTATTTACTAAGTCAGAAGTACATGTGTTTTGATTTCTGTCCTTACTATGTAGCCCATTGAGAAGTTCTGTTGCTCCTAACAATTCTGAAAAGGGAAAACTTTAGCTTCAGGAGAGCAAGGCTCTGTCAGTTGTGCTCATGAAGTTATCCCTGTTACATAGAACAGTGTGTGTCATCCATAGATTCTCAGTGAACATGTGCTGAATAGATAGATAGGTGAATGGGTCTGAGTAACTGCATTGCACCCCTGAACGTCACCACAGGAGCATCACAAGGATGTACACACTGGGCTTCCCTGGTGGCGCAGTGGTTGAGAGTCCGCCTGCTGATGCAGGGGACACGGGTTTGTGCCCCGGTCCGGGAAGATCCACATGCCGCGGAGCGGCTAGGCCCGTGAGCCATGACCACTGAGCCTGCGCGTCCGGAGCCTGTGCTCCGCAATGGGAGAGGCCACAACAGTGAGAGACCCGCGTACTGCAAAAAAAAAAAAAAAAAAAAAAAAAAGGATGTACACACTGTCTCACATGTGTGCCCTGACTGCTCCTTCTACTAATCTTTGACTACTTGTCGCACCTGTCCCTAGTAAATTCAAATTAGCTCGTGTTCTCTGCACTGCCCCATCCCACTCCTCTCACCATCCCCGGAAAAGCTTGACTCCAGAATTACTGAGCGCATTGACCCATCCAACATGAATTCTTCTCTTTTCAGACCCTTTGTCTTCCACACGTAGCTTAGATCAAGGCCACATTTGTGGACCAAAGTAGAAACGGAGACCCATTTCCCATATTTTAAATATTTTAAGGTATAAGTTAATCTAAAAAATTACTGAAATAAATATGTTCTATCCTCCCACCTTAATAATTATACAAAGTATAATGATTCAACAGGCCAAGGTGAAACTTAGAAGTTGAAATTTAGGTGCCCACTCCAAGTTTTATAATTGAATCTGGCAGCAGGAAGACAGTAGCCCAGAGGCCCCAGTAGCCCAGAGGCCCCTAGCCTTTAGCCTGCCCTGTTCTATCTTCATTCCTAGCTCCATCCTGAATTTTAAGTAGCTTTGTACATGCACTTCTGGATACCCAAACTACATGTTCATCCATACACACACCCAAAAACAAAATCCCTTGATTACCTCTCAAGCATAGATGTGTATACACTAGCAATGGGGCCTACATTATGATGACAGACCTGAGCAAAAAGTCCATGTAAGCCCTGGGCTCAGCCCAGAGCCTTTCCAGGTGCTGGGAAAATGGAGCAGGGTTAAGTAACCATATGTACAAGCTTGGGTGGCATGCCCCTTGATCTGATGAACTCCTGGCCCTGTGGGAATAGGTGTGTGTACCCTGAGGAAAGCCAAATAGGATCCTCAAGCATGGGGTCCAAGGCAGGGGCCTTCTGTTTCCTGACTCTGAGGACAATACTGCCTTAGATCTCATCTCAAGAAATAAGTGTTGTTTCTCCTTTTAACATCCATTCTCTTGATAACATTGCTCTGCCTGCTGTCAGCATTTATTCCACCACTTGTACTTTCTTGCAGTTCCAATATCTCTCCCTTCGTTGCTGCTTTTCCTCTGTACATGAATACACTTCTGTCTCCCCTTTTCATTTAAAGCTGTGGTCATATACCTGCTTCCCTTCAATACCAAATGTTTAAATAATGGACTGAATTCACTCACCTTAGAGACAAAAATAAATGTCCGAACCTCCACTCAGCAATAATCATTACCAGCTATTAGTGAACAACATTCCAGATAATTTTCTATGTATATATGCAGATAAGTAGTCTATAAATAACAAGAGCATTTTAATTAGAATAGTGTCAGATATGGTGTTTAATAAAAACGATCAAAATTACTTTTTCTAGAATTCAACCTTCTTAAGAAACTGCAGTGAAACAATCAGAATCGTTCAACTTAGGTTAAATGTTTCTTTATAACAATTGATACTAGATCCTAAAAGATGCTTCTATAGAGGCATCATGACTAAGAGTGAAGCCTCTGTCCTTATTTTATCATATAAATGCTACTGACATACACCAGTGAGTCATCTTCAAAAATCCCCCAAATGGACTTAATTGTAACAGCCCCCATCCTTTGCTCCCTCCTTGACCATTCTGAAGCAGATTTCCTTAACCTGGTGTACAGAGACATGAGAAGAATAGAAATCAGGAGTTTGTGAATGTGCAAGGGAAAAAGTTAGATTCTTCAAAGCCTTTAACTGAAATTGAGAATTCCCCTCAATTATGAACTTATGTAGATAACAAATCCCAGTAGTATTAGCACTACCTATGAGTTTATCACTAATAGAAATCACTTATCTTTACATATTACTATTCTCTCAGATCTTAAAATGGTGTTTATAGTCATCAATGCTTCATTAATCAAAAAGCACATTTTTTTCAGCACAAAAATTTTTTAATATATTTATATAATTGTTGATTTTCCTTATAAACTTAAACATTTTATTTTACGCATTTAAAACCTACTGAGAAGACATCCACAAGCTTTAACTGTCTGCAAAGGGAGCTACGGTATCAAAAAGGTTAAGAATCCTGTTTTGAATGCCTTTGTCAAGCCCTAGCCCCCAGTTCTCTTCATCTGAATTATAGGGAACAGGTTAGGTCCTTTCTTAGCTCCGGTAGAAATTAAGAGAAAAGGCACAACAGTCACAATCCCCTAACAAATTCAGTGTTCATCATTTCCAAGGACACAGCTTCTTTACTCTCAGTAAAATAAAATCACATTCCACAGATGCCAGATTCTCATATCACTGGCTTACAGATGGGTTTCCTGCCAGTCAACAAATGCAGTTGCCAGGACTGCTGCTCTGACATTCTGATAAGGTTGGAGTCATGCCTTTAAAAAGTAACAACATTCTTAATGCAAATGATTGTTTCCTGATGGCCTTCTGACACTGTCCATACGCAATGAGGTCATTAAGTCAAGCAGATCTGAATCATGGGGTCATTCTACTCTCCTTCAGTCAATAACAAAACCATTTATCTCTTGCTACTTTTTCGTATCTTAAAATGACAGGGTTTCTATTGTGTGGTATTACTACCATAGCTTCTTCCATAAGCTTCTTAGAAAGTATAACTGATGGATGGGATACATGTCAAAGTATGAAAAAAATATATGCACATATCACTATATATACTTTTATATACCTGACACATACATTTTTTGCAAGATGGAAATGGCAGTATTGGTAGCATAATAACAGGTAAATATCCATGTTTACATGGTTTATGTCAGACTTAGATGTTTTCAACCACAAAACTCAGCATGTATTCCTATGCACTGCATAGACGTGACCGCATTAAACAGCAAAATTACCACCTACTCCTATTATACTGTGGATACGTGAAAAATAGAAAACATGATTTCATATATATATATATATATATATATATATATATATATATATATACCTAACACATAATCAAGGACTAGAAGATTACCTCAAGATTTTTATCAACAAAAACGTGCCCTTGAAATCAGTGGGTGTTTTGTTCAAGAAAAGAAGGAAAGACACATAGTATCGTGCCCTAGTTTCAAAATGATATTTTTGTCCTCACATTATTAGTATTTATTGCTGGTTTTCATTTAACAAGCATAGGCATGTGACTGTCTGTAGTCCCTATAAACCTTGTGAATCAGAGGCTGAAGGAAGGAATGTTCTAGAAATAAGATTGAAAGGTCATTCTCCACGTACTGTTCTGCTAAGGATATGGGGGCTACTTATACAATATTAGTCTACTCATTTGTGAAATGGAAGGTATTGGCTTACTCAAAACCTTTTTGTGGGTACTAAATGAAATAATATACAAATAAAGTACCTGGCAGAAAGTAGCTGCTCAGTAAATATTAATTCCATTATCTCTTCCCCCTTTAAATGACATCTAAATGTATTCTCATAGTGTCCAAGGAAACACTAATTTTACTCAAACCCTTTAAATGAAAGTTTACCAAATAAAATGTCCCCACATCCTGAGAGAGTGTGAAAATGGTCTGTGGTGAACTGGAGAACACAATCCTGGCTAACATCATACAAATTCCAAACATTAAAGAACCACTGTATGAACCAAATAAATCACCAGAAAGGTGGCTTTCAGTCTGCTTGGCAACCCAACTAAAATTGATAAGAGGTTATCAGGGAAAATAAATTTCTCAGCCATGGAGGCTTCTTCTTTGGTGTGGAAGGGCCCTAAAGCTTCCTAAACAGGTGGCATGACCCAGTGCTAGTCTATTTGTATCATCACTGTTTCCATTCTTTTTAACTG